>NC_056522.1:6631933-6632528 GCF_019175285.1 Sceloporus undulatus | reverse complement strand
GCAGGCCGTTGGGCCTTTGGTTGCTTCCCAAAAAAAACTTCACGTATTCAATGCACAAATTTCAGCAGAAATCATTCATCCCAGAGATGCTGCCAAAAGATATGAAAGACTCCATTCCCACCCTTATATCCCCACCACCATACACACACACACATGCACAATCCTTTTTGGGCTGGGTGCAGGAGGAGCAGTTTTGTACTGAAATTGCCCACGTAATGTGCATTAGTTGCCACAGTAACTGCGGAGCCCTTGAAAACGGATGGGGTGGGTGGGAAGCCGTTCTGTTCTTATCCAGGTTCTTAATTGTGGAGGTAATGCACCCTTCCCTGTGGGATGGAGAAGAACTGTTAAAGGGCCCTGGTGGGTCCTCTGTGCTCCTGCGATGAGGAGGGAGAGGGTTCAGAGGCTTTGCTTTGCCCTTCTGCACCAGTTTCCTAAAAGAACCTTGTTTTACTCCAGACTTTCCCCTCAAATTTTATAGGCTTCTTCCCCCAAATAATCTTCTCTTTGCATAAAATCCTTCAATCCGATTGACCTCAAAGGGGCGGGATATAAATAAAATATTATTATTATTATTATTATTATTATTATTATT
>NC_056522.1:6603866-6626933 GCF_019175285.1 Sceloporus undulatus | reverse complement strand
ACTGTATTTACATCATGCAGTCTCTTGGAGAGGAGACCCCACATAACACAAAATTTATTGACGTTTCATGTACACCTTATAGACATAGTCTGGAGGTAATTTTATACAATGTTTTTTAAAATAATTTTGTGCATGAAACAAAGTTTGTGTACACTGAAGGATCAGAAAGCAAAGGGGCTACCATCAAAGCCACTCATGTAAAAAGGTTTGGGTTTGTCAAATATTTCGGATTTCGGAGTTCATTAGTGCTTTTACCCCTAATTAGTACCCCTTGATGGACAGTTCCTGTGCATTCCCCCATTGACCCATGGGACAATAACCCGGCACTCTGGATGATCCACTATCAGTTGTAGAATTCAGCAGCAAGATGATGTTGCAAAGCTACACTGTACAAGTGTAGATTTAACTACACAAGTATAGACTGTACCTGTAACCAGGTCAGGGCTGGGTAAAGTGTGTATCCCAGAGATCAAAAAACCAGGCTCCAAAATGCCCTCTGTGTCCTTTGTCCCCAGTCAAACAAAAAAATTGCAATGTCTTTCTAGAAAAATATTTTGCCCTCAAATGCCTTCTAGAATGGATGGGGCATACTCAGGATAGGCCTTTGTTAAAACAGAAAGTGAAAAGGAAACAGTTGCGGCTCACTTCTGGATGTGAAAAGAGACCTTTCCTGGACAGTAAGAGCTCTTTGACAGTGGAATATGTTGCCTTGGACTGGAGAATGGTGGAGTCTCCTTCTTTGGAGGTTTTTTAAGCAGAGGCTGGATGGCCATCTGTCAGGGGTGCTTTGATTGTGTGTTCTTGAACTAGAATCATAGAATAGACTCATAGAACTTTATCGCACTGCGTTCCTTCCACGCGTTCTGAGAACGGAACGGAAGGAGCAGGGCCGAGTGCGGAACGAGTGGGGGACGGATTTTACCGCACGCATCCTCATTCTTCCACCCTCTCTTCCGTTCGTTAAACAGCAGTGGTCCAGAGGGGAAATTTTTTTGAGAACTGTTCTGACGTTTTCAAAAAGCGTCCCCTCTGGAACGGAAGGGGCAGGGAAGAGAGGGGGAACGGAATGATGAGGGACGGGTGTGTGCGGTAAAATCGTCCCCCACTCATTTCCTTTTCCTGCTGGGCCTGGGCCGAGAACCGGTGCGATAAATTAATAGAGTTGAAGAGAGCACAAGGGTCACCAGTCCAACCCCCTGCCATGCAGGAAACATAATCAAAGCACCCTTGACAGAATGGCAATCCAGGGTCTTTTAAAAACCTCCAAAGAAGGAGACTCCACCACACGCCAAGGAACAGCTCTTACCATCAGAACGTTCTTCCTAGTGTTGTGGTGGAACCTCTTTTCCTATAGTTACCATCCATTTTTTTTCTTCTGGTTTTTTTATGCTGTTCGTATTTTTATAGTGTTTTAACGTAATGAGCTGTTTTTATGATGTTTATACTGTATGTTTTGTATTCTGTTTTGTATTCCTTTTGCTTTGCTGTAACCCGCTTTGATCTACCCTGGAAAAGCGGGCTATAAATAAATTAATTATATATAATTATTGTTCCAGTTCCTATTCTCAGGAGCAGCAGAAAACGAGCTTGCTCCAGCCTCAATATGATGTCCCTTCAAATATTTGAACAGGGCTATCATATCACCTCTTAACCAAGCTGAACATACCCAGCTCCCTAAGCCTCTCCTCATAGGGCTTGATGGTTTCCAAACCCTTCACCATTTTAGTTGCCTTCCTCTGGACACGCTCCAGCTTCTCAACATCCTTTTTGAATTGTGGTGCCCAGAACTGGACACAGGACTCCAGGTGTGGCCTGAACAAGGCAGAACAGAATGGTATTAGTACTTCCCTTGAGGACACTATCCTTCTATTGTTGCAGCCTAGACTACAGTAATGGCAAACCTCCTCTGAATTGATCATGCCAAGAAGACTTCACGATACGATTGTCCAAGGGTCACCATAAGTCAGAAAGGACCTGAAAGTACACAACAGCAACAAAGTGCCAGTTGGGCCAGGGTCTGGGCAAAACTACCAAAAAGGCATTTGGACTGCTCAACCCTGGTCTGGGGTTGTTGGCCTCTGCCATTAAAACAAACAAACAAACAAACACACCTCAAAATGTATTTTAAACCTTTTTTGTTTGTTTAAACAGGTTTTTGTTTTGTTTTGTTTGCATTAATGTGTAGGACTACATCACTATAGGATTAAATCAGAAAATTAAGTAGCAAAATGCAGATGTTGTGGTCACAAGTTTAAATAATAGTTGCTCTTTAAAAAAAAGTGCTCTTTTAAAGCAAGTTGTTTTGGTTGAACTGATATTAATTGAAGCTTTTGTTTCCAAATGGCAATTCTTACAATACAAAATAAAGGGGGTAAAAAGAAGCATTTTGACCTGGATACTGGTCTAACAATGAACAACTTCCAGTAATCTGTTTAGGTTAAAATGTTTTAATTCAAACAGTTGTTCTTGTTCCAGTAAAAGGGTTGAAAAATAGTAATAACAGCCAGAGTTTTTAAAGAAATAAATATGAATAATCCATTTAAAAATGCCTGAGTGGCTTTAAAAACAAAGAAGGTTTAAACCATGGTAACCTGGTTTAAACCAGCTAACCCTGATTAGCACATGCCAAGGAGTTAATCCACGGGTGGGTAAATTGTTTTGGTGGCACATTTTAACTTCTGTATCTTTCTAAACAGGCCACAATGGATCTAATCTGTACTGCAGAAATTGTGCAGTTCGACAGCGCTTTAACTGCCATAGCTCCATGCTATGCGGTCCTGGGATTTGTACTTTGTTGCGGCACCAGAGCTCTCTGACAGAGAAGGATAAATATCAGACAAAACTACAAATCCCAGAATGTCACAGGATGGAGTCAGGACAGTTAAAGTGGTATAACACTGTATTATTTCTACAGTTCAGATCAGACTACTGTCATGGTTCCAGATACCAAAAGATTTGGCCATTTTATGCAACATTGGGTCCCACCACCACCACTGGATGGGAGAGGACAAATCAACCCAAACTGTCAAATTTTCGAGGATGCTTTTGTAATGTAATGTGAGTGTGGAAAAGAGGTGTTGGAGGTATCTGAGGTTGTATCACAAAAAGGCCACATTTTGCCTAATCCTACCTTCAAATACCTCAACTTTAAGAGTTCCCCCGATAGTCTGCCTTCTGTCCAGTTCTTTTGTACTTACAGTTGGCCCTCCGTATCCACAGATTCTGCATTTACGGATTCACCATTAAATGTTTGGTTGTTTTTTTAAATTCGAAAAGCAAACTTAGATTTCGCAATTTTATGCAAGGGACACCATTTTACTGCAGCACTGTATATAATGGGACTTGAGCATCCATGGATTTTGGTATCCATGGGGGGATACCAAGGGCCCACTATTTTTGTTGCTGTTGTGTGCTTGATAGTCAGTTTTTAATTATGGTGACCCTATCATAGTGTTCTCTTGGCAGGTTTCCTGCCATCCTCTGAGGCTGAGACAGTGTGACTAGCCCTCTATACTTATATTTAATCCTTGCCTCAATAATTTGAAGCCGCTAAACTGTAGCTTGTTTTGTAGGTGCATAAATTCAGCACTATACTGTACCTGACAGCATAGAAAAGGACAATTCCCTGTTCCAAGAGTTTACAGTTGAAATTTTTCCATCAAAGAAATGGCGAGAGAGAGAGAAAATCAGGGGTAACCATAGAGGCAATATGCAATTGTTTCTGTTACATACACTTTGGCTTGGTTACAGGTTCAGTTTGCAGCGAGGCATGTAGAAAGAAGTGTTCTGAAATAAATACATGCTTCTCCCCAACCCCCCCCCCTCCCAATGAGGCAAACATTTTTACAGAAATAATTGGGAACGTTTCACACCTCCGTGCTCCCCAGTAGTTCGCTTTCTGTGGCTTTCCATAATGGCAGGAATATGATGAAGTGAGCGCTTGATTGTCGGCTTCACAGATCAAAATTCAGGAAAATTCTTTGGGTGCCTCTACCAAAGAGCTTTCCCCCTCTGCCCTTTGAAATCCATTTTCTTTGAAAGGACTCACCTGCCTTTAGCAGAAACCCAACAGTACGTTTAAAATGCATATGCATACACACAAACATAAAGCCATAGGTTGAGGATCTACACTGTGCTTCCATAGATATTAAATCATGGGTGGGCAGATGTGGAAAGCTAGGGACCACTTTCCTAGATATTAAATCATGGGTGGGCAGATGTGGAAAGCTAGGGACCACTTTCAGAGAACAGATGAAGATGCCAGCCACAGATGCTGGCGAAACATCAGGAATAAACTCTTCTAGAACATGGCCACATAGCCTGAAAAACCCACACAAAACTAAGCATGTCCAGAAGAGTGTGACCAAAATGGTGAAGGGTCTGGAAACAGTGACATACAGTGTCTCGAAGTGTGGTGGAGTCTCCTTCTTTGGAGATTTCTAAATTCAGACCAGATGGCCATCTGTCAGGGGCGCTTTGACTGTGTGTTCCAGCATATCAAGGGGTTGGGCTTAATGGCCCTTGAGGTCTCTTCCAACTCTATGATTCTATTACTGCTTCCTATCCATTCAATCAAGCCAATAGTCCTTCCAGTGGTAGCTTGTAGTTCCCATGTCAGTAGGGCTGTAAATCAATTCTGGGGTTTGAATAGCTATAATGGAGCTTTCCAAGGGGCTGAAACAATTTGTTAGATACAGCTCCTTTTGCACTTTGAACTTCATTTGCAGCAGTTGAAGTAAACTGAGGACAAAGGAGGAAAGTGCGGGAAGATGAGAGAAACCAGGACATTTTCTTAGCAGCTGTAAAAGTGGGATGACAGAGGATTAATTGGGATTGTCCATGCCCAAATCACAACAGTTGATGCAGGCTGAGATATTAGTGTTTTTAATAAAATCAATTTAATAGAATAAGGGCCAGAATTCTTTTGGGGTGCTATGCTAGTGACTGCATTGTTCCCCAAAGTTATGCACTAGCGACAAGAAATGTCAGATGAAACTTCCCAGCGCTGTTTCTCCAATGCCTTCCTTTCTACATGGCTTGTGCAGTTGAAGCCTTTCTCCTCTTGTGGCCACTGTCCACACTGACTTAGCTCTACAGTGTTGCTACAGTATTCTGTTCTAGGATTATTGCTGGATTTCCATGCAGACTGTTCCCTGTGGTGTGTGTTTTCCACAGTCCTCATGCCCATTCGCATCTGCATTCATGCCTGTCCTTCCCCCATCTCTTCAACTGGATGCCCAAGGACAACTTTGTTCTCTGCATGCGCCAACGTGCAACATGACGGACATAACTGTGCTTCTGTGTGATTCCTGGAATCTAAATCTGTTCAGGCAGGAGCTCCTGAATGGGTTCAGTGGAAGGGACGGGTTGTGTCTGCTGCTGGAGTACACAGTTGTGTTTCTTCCTAACAGACTTGTGCAGCATCGGCCAAATTTCAAGCAGACTTTTCCCACTTAGAGACTGGGTAGGCAAAATGAATCCTTAAGCCCCCCTTTTCCAGTACCTGAAGCCAACCACCCGTCCCCCAGAGGCCCTAATCACTCATTTTAAAAAAAAATTAGTGGGAATTTTCAGGCAATTTTTGCCCTAAAATCATACAGAACAGAACATAAAAATGGAAGAGATCCCACTATTGCACACAAATGTATTACGCATCCTTTTTTTTTTCCTTGGAAAGAACCGGGGAGACACACCGCAGAAAGTGTTAGTCAGGATGCAGGGAAGAAAGCAGGGTGTTATTGGTCTTTGGCTTCACTTTCCAATTGAATCGTAGAATCAGAGGAGATCCCTAAGGACTATCCAGTCTAACCCCCTGCCATGCAGGAAGAAACAATCAAACCACTCCTGACAGATGGCCATCCAGCTTATATTTAAAAAACCTCCAAAGAAGGAGACCCCACCTTTCTCCAAGGGAGCGTCTGCCACTGTCGAACAGCTTTTACTGTCAGGAAGTTCCTCCTAATGTTGAGCTGGAATCTCTTTTCCTGTAGCTTTCATCCATTGCTCCGGGTCCTGTTCTCTGGAGCAGCAGAAAACAAGTTTGCTCCATCCTCAATATGACACCCCTTCAAATACTTAAACAGGGTTATCATATCACCTCTTAATCTTCTTTTCTCCAAGCTAAACATCCCCAGCTCCCTAAGTATCTCCTCATAGGGCTTGGTGGTTTCCAGGCCCTTCACCATTTTGGTTGCCCTCATCTGGACACACTCCTGCTTGTCAACACCCTGTTTGAATTGTGGTGCCCAGAACTGGACACAGTATTCCAGGTGAGGCCTGACCAAAGCAGAATAGATTGGTACTATTACTTCCCTCGAACTAGACACTATACTACACTATACTTGATACAGCCTAGGATCATATTGGCTTCTGTAGCTGCTGCATTACACTGCTGACTAAATACACTGTCGCCAGATCTGAACAACTGACTCTGAGTCCAGTTTTTGTGGGTTATTTCTAAGCAGATAAAGCGGGAGTAGATTCTCTAGTTTTGATGGACTCTGCTCCAGGAAAGAGTAAACAGCTGTGTGCAAATTTCCAGCTCATCTGCAAGAGTTGCTCCTGCTGAACTTTGCAAAGTATAACTCATTTCTTGCTGCAGCTTGCAGAGACTCTCAAGTTGTGTCTGTGTGTATTTATTTATTTATTTACCTAGCATCCCTCCCAGTCCCTGTGGTGCCAGGGCTCACCTTCCATTCTGCTGTACTTACCCCTTCTAGCTGGAAACAAATGGGCTAGAGATTAAATGTTTATTATGCTGTCTCCCAAAATAAATTCGAAGGAATAATCCATTCATTTCTTCTTGGTATGGGAACAGCCCATTTAGCAAGTGTGTGTGTGTGAGAGAGAGAGTGTGTGGATGTGTATATATACATGTGTGTATATGCATGTGTGTATATGTAAGCGCACACACACATGCATATAATCTCTTGATAGAATCATTGAGTTGGAAGAGACCTCAAGGGCCATCCAGTTCAACCCCCTGCTGCACTTTCAAGTCATTTCTGACTTATGGCGACCCTAAGGTGAACCTATCACAGGGATTTTCTTGTCAAGATTTGTTCAGAGGGGTTTTTGGCAGTGCCTTCTGAGGTTGAGAGAGTGCAACCTGCCTAAGGTCACCAAATGGGTTTCCATGGCTGAGCAGGGATTCGAACCCTGGTCTCCACAGTCCTTGTCCAATGCTCAAACCACTACACCATGCTGGCTCTGTCATATTCATTCTCTCATATTTAGAGATATATATTCCCCTTTTAAAATTAATAGCAGCCTTTGGTTCCCAAATCCCAGGCCCCAGGCACTCTCTGCCCATCTCTCCCTGTCCGCATCCACTTGCCATGCCTTCCATCCCTCCTGTTCCCCAACCCATACATCCTTCCTCTTTCTTCCCAGGATGGGCTGGTGCGTCTAGAAATGGGAGCCTCTGATTAAGATGGATAGATGGGTAGGAAGCATCCAGTGTGACCAGAATAGAAAACACGGCAGCAGCTCCTGCCTGGCTTGGGGGCACACAGCCAGAAAATAGCTTTGCTCGGAAGATGGTTTCCATACTCATGCAGCTCATCCCTAAAATAGCAACTTCACGCTTCTTTCCTCCATGCCACCCCACCTCTTCTCTCCCTCTTTCATTATTTACAGGCCAATCCGAGCCATTTTTATGCAGTCCCAATGGCTTCAATGGGATGTACTTCCTGGTAAGCATGATTTCAGGTCACAGCACTGGAAGGGAAGGGATGTTTTTCCAGGTTATGGTGATGGCTTCTGCTTATTCTCACCTTCCACATTTTCTCTGAACAAAAGCAAAGACTTCTGTAGCCATCTCAACATCTGCGGCTGGTGGCTCCCATCCCATCCACTCTGGGCTTTAGTGATATGAAAGTGGGGAACAGTTATGAACAACTGATATAGGGTTCTTGTTGTTAATTGGGTTCTAATTCTACCGCCTTCTTTAAGAACACTGTTGCTGCAAAAAATGAGGATTGCTTGGAGACATTCCCTTGTTTGGAATGCAGCATCTAGAAACCCCCAAGCCAGACTCCCTCTCCAGGATTTATTGTGACTGGTGAATACTGGGAACTGTAATCTTTTTTTTTCAAGCCGTGAGATGGGCTGTCTTTCAGTGGTTCTCAACCTTCCTAATGCTGCGACCTTTTAATACAGTTCCTCATGTTGTGGTAACCCCAACCGGTGTTTTGGTTCCCAAGACCATCGGAAATATGTGTTTTCCAATAGTCTTAGGCAACCCCGTGAAAGGTCGTTTGACCCCCCCCCCCCAAAAGGGGTCACGACACACAGGTTGAGAACCGTTGCTTTATGGAATAATTTGTAGTGAATGTTGCCCTTTGGTTCACTGGTTGTTGTTGTTGTTGTTAACCACCCTCAAGTTGATCTCAACCCATAGCAGTCCTGTGGATGAGACATTTCCAAGATTCCCTATCTCTTTTTCTCTGTTCAGGTCCTCTAAATTCATACCCATCACCTCCTTAATAGAGTCCATCCATCTAGCATGTGGCCTCCCTCTCTTTCTACTTCTCTCCACCTTTCCTGAAATTAGGGTATTTTCCAATGAGTCATTCCTTCTCATGATGTGAAGTACCACAACCTCAACTTTATTATACTCAAAACCACAAGGTTGCGAGTTCAAGACCAGCAAAAGGGCCCAAGCTCGACTCAGGCTTGCATCCTTCTGAGGTCGCTAAAATGAGTACCCAGACTGTTGGGGCAAATTAGCTTACTTGCTAATTAGCTTACTTGCTGTTCACCGCTATGATCTTTGGAATAGTGGTATATAAATAAAACAAATTATTTATTATTATTATTATTATTATTATTATTATTATTATTATTATTGTCTTGGCTTCCAGGGAGATTTTGGGCTTGATTTGTTCAAGGATCCATTTGTTTGTCTTTTTGGCTGTGCATGGCATCCTCAGCACATCTCAAATGAATTGATTTTACTCCTATCCATTTTTCACACATTCGAACATGGTAATAGGGAAAACAATGACTTGTACGATTCTAACTTTTGTGCTCAGTTGGATATCTTTACATTTCAGGATTTTCTCTAATTCTTTCATAACTGCCGTCCCCATTTCCAGTCTTCTTCTGATCTCTTGACTGCAGTCCCCATTCTGATACCGGCTGGGAAACAATGTCCACTGTGTGCTCCCAGCTGGTAGGTACTGTGGTACCAGCAGTTGCAGCAGGACCCCATTGGTTCTCTCCAGCTGCCTGTTTTCAAGAGCAGGAGTTGCAAGTGTCATTTTCCAGAGCTCTAACCTCCAGCACTTCAGAAACACTTCAGTTGTGATGCTGCTAGACTGCAAAAGTGTGTGTGGGGGGGGGGGGGGTGTGATGTATGTTAGTACATCAGTTGTATTAACAGTGCTGGAGCTCCATTATCATAGTTATGATGACAACACAAAATCTTGGCTATTATTATTGATGACTGGCATTCTTTATTGCAGTTACAGATTTATAACCTAGATGTTGTTGTTGTTGTTGCTATTGCATGCCTTCAAGTCATTTCTGACATACAGCGACCCTAAGGCAAACCTATCATGGGATTTTCTGAGGCTGAGAATGTGTGACTTACCCAAAGTCACCCAGTGGACAAGTCGGGAAATCTAGGTTTAAAACAGAGGCTAGATGGCGATCTGTCACAGGGAAGGCTTTGACTGTGTATTTCTACTTATTATTGCTATTGTTATTATTATTATTTATTATCATTTATTTATAGAGCACTGTAAAGTTTGCACAGCACTTTACATACTAAGGGTAAAAAACCCAACAACATTACATGATTAAAATATCTCTAAAATAATAGTATACAATACAAAGAAAGTAAGCAGCAGATTACTTGGTAAAGGATAGGGCTGGGTAGCCCTTGAGGGTCTCTTCCTACTCTAGAATTCTAGGAGTCAATTGCAAAATGAAGCCAAAGACCAATCACAGCCTATTTTCTGCCTTAACACTTTCTGCTGTGTGCCTCCCGTTCTTTCCAGTTCCAGGAAGAAATGTGTACATAATTTATTTATGTGCAGTGGTGGTTGATGGCTTCCAGGTCAGTGGAGCAAAGAACCCATTCCAGGTCTTAATTCAGGCTTTAAAGGAGGCTCCTTTGAAGTCAGGCAAAATGTGGCATGGATTCATGACCTCAGTGACACAGGAGCCACCAGCCTCCAATCTGTATGTTAAAATATACCCCACAGAGAGCACATCCTTCTCTTCCCAGCCAATGAGAACCACGCTGTGGCTTCCCTTTGGTACAGGGACTGCACACTGAGGGAGTAAAGGGGAAAGGAAATATGTTTGTTGCATTTCCCTCGGGAGCAGATGTTGAAAGTTTCCAGGATCAAAGGAAGCAGACATCATGTCAGAAGCAATTATTGTATTGCTGTGCCTATGAGCTACTCACTCAGTCCAGGGGCTTTCCTTTCGAGAAAGCAAAGAGAATGGAAGAATGGCAGGAAAAGAAAAGGGAAAAGCAAAGACCAGAAGACTGCGTGCAAAGCGAGAAGCTAGATTTCAAGCTCACATGAAGACCACCAAGCCTTTTTCTCCCCTTGTGTTCGTACAAGAAAGGTCCTTGTGGAAATGAAGACATTCATCCCAGGGTTGACCACACCATCGGTTTTCTGTGTATGGTTGTGAAAGTTGGACAGTGAAGAAAGCTGACAGATAGAAATGGATTCATTGGAAATGTACTGGAGGGGGGTTCTGTGGATAGTGTGGGCTGCCAAAAAGACAAATGAAGGGGCCCTAGAGCAAATCAAGCCTGAACTCTGCAAGGCTGCCCAGAGTTTGCAAGACCTGAGCAACTGCAGGTGGTAGAGTGACTTAGAGGTTTCTCATTCATAGGGTTGCCATAAATTGAACTCAACTTGATGGCAATAAAAAACAAGAAACCCCTTGTGTTGTCTCCTACACTTGGCCATATAAATTTAGTATTAGTGGGTGCTTGAATCTGTGGATAAAAAAAATCCATTGATATGGAGGGCTTACTGTATTTAGATTTACTGATATCCCACCCTTTCCCTAAAACTGGGACTAAAGGGAGCTTACAATATCCAATGTAGTCAAAAACATACAAAATATTACAATTAAAACAGACTCACTAATATTAATACAGCTGCCTTCTTTATCAACAGATTCAAGCATCCACAGCTTGAAAACAATGAAAAGATATATAAATTCCAAAAAGCAAACCTTGGTTTTGCCATTTTATATACTTTTGGACTTTTGCTGTGCATTTTACATTAGGCTACCTTTGTGGCAAGTCATAAACTTTAATTAATTCACAACATGGGAGCCACATTGATCGCTGGTACATCTAGGAGTGAGCATATCATACCAATGTTAAAATCACGCCAGTGGCTGACAGTTGATTTCTGAGCAAGGTGGAAAGTGTTGGTTAGGCTGAATCTTTCTTATCCAAAATGCTTGGGACAAGAAGTGCTTTGGATTTTGGATGTTGTTGTTGTATGTTTGTATATGCATAATTTGATATTTTGGAGAAGGAATTAAAGTCTAAATATGAAATTCATTTATGTTTCACGTACACCTATACACATAGCCTGTTGGGCATTTTATACATACTAATTTTTTTTTTAATTGTGCATGAAAAATGTTTGTCTACACTAAACCATCAGAAAGCAAAAAGGTGTTACTGTCTCCTTCACCCTTGAAAAAAAGTTTTGTATTTTGGAGTATTTCAGATTGTGGAATTCAGAAGGGAATCCCAAGGGAGACTCAACCTTTAAAATCCTACATGATTTGGGTCCAGGTTACCTACAGGATCACTACCTCCTGTATAATCTCCCCCATACACTCAGGTCCTCTGGGGAACAGTTACTCCAACTGGCCAGGACTAGACTGGCAACTGTCAGCCAGAGGACCTTTTCATCGGCCGTCCCTAGACTTGGAACAATAGAATCATAGGGTTTACTTGGAAGAGACCCCAAGGGCCATCCAATCCAACCCACTCCCATGCAGGAAATCTCAATCAAAGCATCCTGACAGATGGCCATCCAGCCTCTGTTTAAAGACCTCTAAGGAAGGAGACTCCACTACACTCCGAGGGAGTTTATTCCACTGTCGAACAGCCTTTACTGGATGTTATCAGACAGGGAAATTGGAAGTATAATCCAATGGCAATCCGAATGGAATCATGGGGTTTAATGTTATTGCATGATAGACTACCACACACAATTTTGGGCAATGGCATGCTATTTTCAGGTAATGGGAAGCCAGT
The DNA here is from genome assembly GCF_019175285.1 of Sceloporus undulatus. Classification (NCBI taxonomy): domain Eukaryota; kingdom Metazoa; phylum Chordata; class Lepidosauria; order Squamata; family Phrynosomatidae; genus Sceloporus; species Sceloporus undulatus. The sequence continues at coordinate 6,614,680 of NC_056522.1, read as the reverse complement.
TCAAATCCAATTCGAATTCATGTAAATTCGTTGAACTAGCAAATTCACATGAATGTGTTCTGCCCCCACTTTCTTTTCATTCAAAATTAAGAAAAATTCCTCCCGTGTGATAAAGGTCACTGTCAGGAAGTTCCTCCTAATCTTGAGGTGGAATCTCCATTCCTGTAGCTTGCATCCATTGCTCTGGATCCTGTTCTCTGGAGCAGCAGAAAACAAGTTTGCTCTCTCCTCAATATGATATCCCTTCAAATATTTAAAAAGGGCTGTCATATCACCTCTTAACCTTCTCTTCTCCAGGCTAAACATCCAAAGCTCCCTAAGTCGTTCCTCATAGGACAAGGTTTCTAGACCCTTCACCATTCTAGACCCAGTCATCTTCCTTTGGACACATGGCTCCAGTTTCTCGACATCCTTTTTGAATTGTGATGCCCAGAACTGGACACGGTATTCCAGGTGGGGCCTGAGCAAAGCAGAATAGAGTGGCAATATTACTTCCCTTGAATGACCTGCCAGGAGAGATTTGACAGCTAAATATTCTGTCTGAATTTAAAACAGTATTAAAGACCTATCTCTTCTGGTATTCCTATCCAATCAGTTTTAAACTATGAATTTTAAATTGATATATTCCAAAATTTATGTCTGGATGATTGTAAAATGTAATGGTCAGCTCAATCCTATATTTGTGTGTTTTAACCTATATGTTTGAAACCGTTTCATGTGTTTTAACCTGTGCTGTACTCACTCTCGAGGCTTGTGGAGAGGCAGAGAAGAAATAGAAGTGATTTGAGCATTTGACTCTGGAGGCCAGGGTTTGAATCCCTGCTTGGCCATGGAAACCCGCTGGGTGACCTGGGGCAAGTCACACTCTCTCAGCCTCAGAGGATGGCAAAGGCAAACCCTTTCTGGAGAAACTTAGCAAGAAAACCCCATGATAGGTTTGCCTAGGGTCGCTACAAGGTAGAGATGACTTGAAGACACAACAAATGATGATGATGGTTATGATGATGATGATGATGATGATCTCTCTTTTTCAGAGCCTTCAGGTCGCTAGAAAATACAATGAAGGGAGCAGAGCCAGTCTGCTTCTTCTCCTTATGTGTGAAATGAAGGTGCCAAGTCAGGCAATGGTAGAGAGGGGTAAAGCATAGATAGAGAGGTGAGAACAAATTTAAAACCAAGAATATTTAGCAGAGACAATTACAGTAACACATTCAACCTGGCACTGGTAGTGTGATATGAAACTGCTATCCAACGCTGGAGTTTCCTTGTAAAGCAGAAATGACACTTGGTTTTACCATTTCTTAAAAGCAGTTACAGAAGCAGCTATAAGTTAATTTTTTAAGTTAATTCTGAATTTTTTTTAAAAAAAATCTGGGGTGGATTTCTGTTGGCTCGGGCCAGATAGAGTAGACCCATTTTATTTATTTATTGTTAGGTTTCTATCCCAGCTTTCTCCCAAAATGGGATTCGAAGCAGCTTCGAATCAATGGCAGAGTGGAGAGTCAACAAATAGGTAGATCCCATTGATTCAATGGTTGTACTCTAGTCAGCATTAAAAATAGAATTCAGGGCATTGATACTACAAGTTACTGGCTTGAGGTGGGAAATGCAATGTACCAGAATAATATTGGTGTCTTAAGAATGTCTTTAGTTTCCCTACAGAAGAGGTTGGATATTTTTGTCCGACGGGGATCATCCCAATTCAGTTCGAGTTTGCTGGAGCAGAACTGAGCATGTAATACCTCTTGCACAAAAGTGTGGACTGTGTATTGATTGCCACAGCACATGGGTGCGCATTGCATATGGATGAATATACATAGCTGGATTGCCATCTGTTGGGGCTGCTTTGATTGAGAGTTCCTGCATGGCAGGGGGTTGGACTGGATCAGGGCCCTTCTTGTGGTCTCTTCCAACACTAGGATTCTATGATCCTATGGTTCTATGACTGTGCATCCGGTTACACATTATCTGCCTTGGTTCAGTTGTGCAGTGTTGCCATTCCACACAGTGATGTCACTAGACCTGATGCCACTGCAGGCAGGTTTGGCATACAAAGCCACAGAAAACAACACCACAGAAATTATTTCGGGTATAACTATATTTGTGGCTGGATGGATCAAGAGGGAAATATGTTAAATTGTGTCTGTGCGATGCGTGGTGACTATGGCTGCTGCCACGGTGCAGAAAAAAGCAGTTTGACAGCACTTTGACTTCCACGACTCAGTGCTATGGCATTCTGGGATCTGTAGTTTGATGGGGCACCAGAGCACTCCGAAAGGGAAGGCTAAATATCATAAACAACTACTGATCCCAGAATTTAATAGCATTGAGACATGACAGTTGAAGTGCTGTCAAACTGTTTTGCTTTTGCAGTGTGGCCGCAGCCTATGTTCGCAGCGATAATAGCTTTTGATGTGAGAACGTTGCCTGATTTTCACCCAGAAAAGGTGACAAAACGTACACAAAGGTCGTATTCAAATCCTTCAACGCCGATTCCTCTCTGTGCTCCTTTGAAGGGAAATGCAAAAAGTCCAGAAGCGGCACCGCAACAGTGAGAGTAAAAGGGGTTCGGTTCTTCTTTAGGTTCTCCTGGAATGGACTGCTAAGCTTTCTCCTTTCATCACTCGACCCAGAGAAGGAGATGGTTCCTTCTCTGATAGGAATGAAAGTACAGTACTTCCATTGACCTGCGCATAAGTCGACCCAAGCTTTTTGGACTAATGTTTTGTCTACAATTTCTAGACTTAGACATATACAGGATGTACATGTCAGTATGTTTAGGCTGTGCGTATGATATTGTAAATTGAAGGTATACCCTTGGGCCCTTGGTATCTGCTGGGGTTTGGTTCCTGGATATCAACATCCATGGATGCTCAAGTCCCATTACATCTATCTATCTATCTATCTATCTATCTATCTGATGACATAGTAAAATGACATCCTTTATATATAAAATGGCAAAATCAAGGTTTGCTTTTTGGAATGTGTGTGTGTGTGTGCGTATAGTATTTTCAAGCCGTGAATAATTGAATCCATGGATATGGCGGTCTGATCATCATTTTAATTTTGTTATTTGTTTGTGTCACAACTATTGCTATTGGGGTGGAGTCTCCCTCCTTGGAAGTCTTTAAGCAGAGGCTGGATGGCCATCTGTCAATGGGGATGCTTTGACGGAGAGTTCCTGCATGGCAGAATGGGGTTGGACTGGATCAGGGCCCTTCTTGGGGTCTCTTCCAATTCTATGCTTCTATGACTGTATGCTTTTTTCCTCTTGAATCTATTGATTACAATCAATTGTTGAAGTCCGAACTCAGGGGGTGCATCTACACTGTAGAAATAAAGCACTTTGACACCACTTTAACTTCCATGGCTTCCTGCTACAGAATCCTGGGACGTGTAGCTTTATGCTCACGACCATCCCTCTTTGGCAGAGAAGGCTAAAGACCTTGGAAAACTACAGATCCCAGGATCCCAATCGGCTGCAGTAGGAAAAAAGTGGCGTCAAAGCGTGTTCCATCCGGCAGTGTAGATGCAAAATATGGAACGCTTCACGAATTTGCGTGTCATCCTTGCGCAGGGGCCATGCTAATCTTCTCTGTATCGTTCCAATTTTAGTATATGTGCTGCCGAAGCGAGCACAGACTCCCTCCTGGACCGAGCCTTATATAGACCTCCAACTCTCCATCTTTTCCAGGTTATGGTGAACAACTTGGGAACCTCATAAAAGAGATGTTTTTCTCTCTTATCTTTACTGTGCTGTTTGTAAATTAAAATAAATACAAGTCTCTCTCTTTGAAAGTGAGGTTTAGAAGAACTACAAAGCAAAATATCCAGGGAAAGAGAAGAAAGGGATGAAAGATAGAGAGCGAGAGAGAGGGGGGGCTGGTTTATGCAAATGAGGGGCGTGTCTTGGCTGGGGACAAAGAGGTTGGAGGAAGATGTCCACCGCCTTAAAGCGCCACCACTTCTGGATTCCAATTGCAGCTTCACCTTGGCAGGGAATGATAAATGCAAAGAAATGAGGGGTGCATCTGCACCGTATAAATAATCCAGTTTGATACCACTTTAACTGCCATGGCTCCATCCTATAGAACTCTGGGGTTTGTAGTTCTGTGGGGCACTAGTGCTCTTTGAAGGAGAAGGCGACAGATTTTGTAACAAATTCCAGGATAATGATGATGATTTATTCTATTTCTGCCCTGCTCTTTAGAAATGCTCTCAGAGCAGCTGACAAATTATTAATTAGGCAAATTATTAATTAGATTTGTTAATTAACAAGTTATTAATTAGGATTTCATAGAAGGAGCTACAGCACTTAAAGTGATGCCAGACTTCATTCCTTCTATAGTGTAAATGTGCAATTATTTCTATAGCGTAAATTTCTTTAATGTAAACGCCTATTTTACTTCCTCCATGCATCTGAGGAAGCAGACAAGTCAAGGAAAGCTTGTGCTACCAACTTCCTTCTTAGTGCTGCAAGAACCCATTGCATCCTATGGAAGGAAGGGATTAAGAAGAACGTCCTGACAATAAAAGCTGTTCGACAGTAAAACCTGGGTATAAATTCTGGGCACCACAATTCAAGAAGGATATTGAGAAGACAGGAGTGTGTCCAGAGGAGGACAACTAAAATGGTGAAGGGTCTGGAAACCATGAAGCCTTATGAGGAATTCCTTAGGGAGCTGGGGATGTTTAGCCTGGAGAAGAGAAGGTTAAGAGGTGATATGATAGCCCTATTTACATATTTGAAGGGATGTCACACTATGATTCTATGATTCTGTTACATTCAGTGATATATGGGAATTGCAATTGATGAGTAGCATCAGTACAATAACATTCCTAAGGATTCTGCATGGTGTGATATGGGAGGAGGTCAATGGGAAGGTTGACACCATGAGTTACTGCACCAGGTGATGCCAACCCTGGTGACGCTACTGATGGCAATTAACAACAATAAAATAATGGAAAAGCAAAGGCCATTTCTACAGAATGTATTTATATATTATAGAGCTACAGTCCTTCTTCTCCTTAGAGCCACATCCTATGTGTGTGTTGTCCTTGGGCACTGAAAAGTGGCTCCTAGCCCCATGGAGAGAGCCAGTAGGGTGGTAGTGGTGCAGTGGTTTGAGCATTGGATTGGGACTCTGGAGACCAGGGTTCAAATCCTGGCTTGACCATGTAAAGCCACTTGGTGACCCTGGGCAAATCACATTCTGTCAGCCCCAGGGGATGCCAATGCCATCCTCTGAAGAAACTTGCCAAGAAACCCCATGATAGGGTTGCCATAAGTTGGAAACGACTTGAAAGTGCACGACAACAATGACAACAGCCCCATGGAAGTTGCCCATCTATGTCATCACATAATAGGTTGAGATCTTGGGAAAATGAAGGAAAGGAGAATTCTTCACTTGATGTGATCAAATGAGCCTATTTCCCATTCACTTAAGACCTAATGAATTCTCTCTTTTGCTCTTAACTAGGGAGCTCTGCCTATTTTATTGTGTTTGTTCAAACGGTGTAAATCTGGCTCTGTGAACACTTAAGTCCCAGCAAAACTGTTTGGGATGTTACCTCACATTGCCGAACCTTGCAGTGTCTGACTTCCTTAAAGGGATTATTCATTCATGCATCACTTTTAATGCTGCTAATGCTCATGTATTTATGAAGCTATGCCCAAGGTTCATTAAACAGGCGTGCCAGGTAATTAGCTCTCTCAAAGTTTTGGCACTCCAGTTCTGAAGACATCCCCTCCAACAGAGCATCCTATGGATGTCTCTGCAAATTATTTAACAAGTGGATTTGATCCTATGATTCTATAATTCTATTATCGAAAGGTCTGGGAAGCATGTTCTATGAGGAGCAGGTTAGGGAGCTGGCTATATTTAGATTTAGGAAGAGACGGTTAAAGAGTGACATGATAGCCAGGTTTAAATATTTGAAGGGATGTCATATTGAGGGTGGAGCAAGCTTGTTTTCTGCTGCTCCAGAGACTAGGACATGGAGCAATAGATGCAAACTACAGGAAAAGAGATTCCGTCTAAACATTAGGAAGAACTTCCTAATCCTGGTGATAAGAAGTATTGAACAGTGGAAGACGCTATCTTGTACAGTCTCCTTCTTTGGAGGTTTTTAAACAGAATTCGGATGGATGGCTGTTGGGAGTACTTTGATTGTGTCTGTCCAGATTATTTTTAAAACCATAAATGTTAAATGATGGAATTTAAACATATATTGCTTATTCTTTTAAAGTGATGTATGTTTTAACTGAAGTTGTGTTTTAACTGACACATATTTGTTGGCCTGTTGTTGTTCCCTGCCTCGATTGATGGGGAGAGGCAGGTAAGAAGTAATAATAATAATAATAATTTAGTAATATTAACTGGGAAGAAGTATGTCTAGCATATGCTTTCCTGGGCTCCATTTGTTTCATCAGATGCATCTGATAATGTGAGTCCACAAATGCTTATGCTGGAAATTTCTTCATCAGGTCTGCTTTTGTAGGGGAATGGACACATGTGAGACACGGACAGGATTCCTACCATTGTATTCAGCAGAAAATGTTTCCTTGAAGCTTTGCTAAACTTCAGAAAATAAGGAAGGAAAGGAAGGAAGGAAATTCTCCCAGCAAAGGGGGGCGGGGGGCAGAATCCCTTTAGACTAAGGAGATTATCACACGCAGCTTCCCTCCTGATGCTGTTGCGGATTTTTAAACACTCGAAACAGCAACGATTCTTTTCACATTACCATGCAATTGCGAATTGATAACAGGTTGCCTATGCATCTTATCACACTACTTTTCTGTTTACTCATCAGCTATCTGAGATTAAGTAAGTAAAAAAGTTTTGCCTTCATTGGCAGTGGGGTGTGTGCAGGGAAACCCCTTTAAATCCTGTTTTTCCTGCCCCAGATGCAATGGATGCCTCCTCACCACTAAGAAGTCTTGCTTTCATTGGAATTGGGGGGGGGGGAGAAGGCAGTGAAACCCCTTTAAATCCCCTTTTCTCTGCTCAAGACGGATTGCCTCCTTGGCAGTAAAGTCTTGCCTTCATTAGGAATGGGGAGGGGTGCAGTGAAACCAGTTTAAATCCCCTTCTCTCTGAATTACTGTGAATTACCTTTATGGCACACACTTCAATAATGGGCTATGGGATTGACAGCTATTCATGGGATTTTCCTGTTTATTAAAAGCAGCAGCATAAGCACGGATTGACTACAAGATACCTGCTGCCTAGCCACGAAGTCGTGCGATAAAATCTTGCTATTACAATTTCAATCACGCGTCTATCCCACTATTTAAGAACCATGTGATAATCTCCTATCTGAAAGTAGGGACCCTCCATTCCACCCCATGCATCTGAGGAAGTACACTGAAGTCTATGAAAACTCACGCTACCAGTTTCTTTCTTTCAGTTAGTCTCAAAGTTGCTGCAAGATCCCTTTGCAGACTGATTCCTCAGACTAACGCAGCTATGTCTTTTTAATTCTTTCACTGTGAGCACAATGTGGTCCAGTGAGTGGCTTTTTCTAAATAAGCTGCAGTTTTACTATTTGGTGTAAAAAAACAAAAAGTCCCTTGTTAGCAGAGTTCACGTAAGGTGAATTCTGGCTAATTTAGGATTGGTTTTGCAGAATGGGTTTCTTTGTAAGCGTCTTTCTCAGATTCATAGCATATTGAGTGGCCCAGCCTTGCCTTTTGGCACGAGATCTTCTCCCTAAGGAGGCCACGGCAGGAGCACGAGAATCGGCAAACCATGTTCTGTGAGATTAACTTCTCCTTAAGCAGATGGCCATCTCCAAATCTGATGCTGCGCTTGAATACAAAGAGTATTTAAATATGCTTGTTTTGGCTTTGGTGGGTTTTTAAATGACAAGGACAGTATTGCCCTGACATAAGGATTGCTGACTATTTCTTTGACATCTACGTAGCGGGGACACCTTCCCTGGGCTATGAGACTTGGAAGGCATGCTCTACACAGATGAAAACTGGGGCAACATCACAGTGTGGTTAGGATGGCAAATGTTATTATTGGATAAGTCTCCCGTATCTGAAATCCTTGGGATCAGAAGTGTTTTGGATTCTGGATTTTTTCAGATTTTGAAATATTTGCATATATGGTACATAATGATATATCTTGGAAATGGGCTCCACGTCTAAACGGGAAATTCATTTATGTTTCGTAAACTTCCAACATAGCCTGAAGGTAATTGTATACGTGATATTGTTAAATAATTTTGTGTGTGAAAGAAAGTTTATGTACACTGAAACCAAAGCTATCACTACCTCAGCCACGCATGTGGGTAATTTTGGATTGTGGAGTATTTTGTATTTTGGAATTCTGATAAGGGATACTCTACCTGTAATGAGGAAGAACACAGGATATAGGGGAGACTGCAGCAGGTTGCTTTTGCTTGAGACTACTGGGAAGGTCAAGATTCTGTCTCTTCCAACTCTACGGTTCTATGATTCTATGATTCTCTCTGGTGAATTAACTTAGTGCAAACTATTTTTGCAATTTGAACTCAGATTGCAGTAACTGAAGAAAACTGAAGTTGAAAGGGGAAAGCAAGTGGAAGAGAGAGAAAATGGGACATTTTAAAAGCAGTTGAAAAGCGGGATGAAAGAGGATTAATCAAAATTGCCCCTATCAAATCTGCTGTTCCCAGATCCTGTGCTGTGCTCCAAGAAGTGACTTATGAACATCTAACAGAGTCTTACCCTAACATAAGTCTCCAGCTGGATTACAGCCAGAGAGAAGAGGTACGCATTTCAATGGCAGATAGGGATGGGATGAAGTGTATTCTAGTTTATTTTGGACAATAATTTCACCATGTTTGCAAATATACCCCAAATGGAAAGAACGGAGATTCAGGCTGAGCTTCAGGACCGGATAAAACTGCAAGAACTGTTATACCTCACAATGATTCTTTGTACACTTCAGTCTTTTATTGCAAAACATGTGTTCACTCAGTTCAGCATGGAAATTACATGAGTGTAGATTTACAGTATGCAGACACAATGTTTTCTGCTGCTCTAGAGAGCAGAGCATGAACCAGTGGTTTCATATGACAAGACAAGTAATTCCACCTAAACATTAGGAATACAGTAACGTCTTGCTGGTCAGAACTGTCTGACAATGGGATGGACTGCCTCGGAGCATGGTGGACATACCCTCCAACATTTCACAGATGAAAACCAGGGCACCTGTGGCCAGGAAACATCAGAGTGTGGTCAAGATGGCAAACGTTGTTAATGAGGAAGAACAGACAAGCTAAGGGAAGCTGCAGCAGTTTGCTTTTGCCTGCACCTCCTGGGAAAGGCAAGATTCTGCCCTCTTCCTCTCCTCTCCTCCAGCTGAATGGACTGCACTTTGAACCCAGGTTGCAGCAGCTGAAGTAAGCTGAGGACAAAGGGGGAAGGTGGGAAGAAGAGAGAGAAAAACTGGAACCTTTCAAAAGCAACTGAAAAAGTGGGACAGCAGAGGATTAATCAGGACTGTCCCTGCCAAAACAGGACAGTTGGAGGATATGTTTGGTCCCTCTTTCTTTGGACAATGGTTGGATGGTTACCTTTCGTGAATATTGTAATTATGTTCCTGCAGGTCAGGGAGTTGAACTACATGGCCCTTCTGGTCCCTTGCATCGCTATGATTCTATTGTTCTTTGATGCAGAATCTTGGCAGTGGGGAACAACTCCCTTGTTGCAACAGCTCCACTTGCTACTGGTCCATTTCCAGGCACAATTCAAAGTGCTGCTTATGACCTTTAAAGCCCTACACTGCTCTGGTCCAGGTTACTGGAAGGACCGTATTCTCCCTTACGAACCAGCTGGTGCTCTGTGATCTGGTGGGAAGGTCCTTCTCTCTGTCCCATCTCCCTCACATATCCATTTGGTGGGAAAATGGAAGACAGGGCTTTCTTGGTGGCTGCCCCCAGGCTCTGGAACTCCCTTCCTAGAGAAATTAGACTGGCACCCTTCCTACTTTCTTGTTGCAAACAAGTAAAGACTTTTCTATTTTGACAGGCATTTGAGAAGGGCTGAGATAAGGCCCATCTTTTGCAATGTGCTGGATATTGCTAATCGCTGTACAGGTGCGTGTTTTTGTGTGTGTGTTTTAATATATGTTTTAACCTGGTACAGTATTATTATTTTTTTCTGAGTGTTTTTTTAAACTTTTTTATTTTTGTGGATTTTTAACAATTTTTTCAAATCCTTGTAAGCCGCTTTGAATTTCAATCTGGGCAAATCAGTATGCAAAGCGATCTTGCATGAGCTTTGAGACTAACTGAAAGAGAGAAGTTGGCAGCATGAGCTTTGAGGGACTTCAGCCTTCTTTCTCAGATGCATGGAGTGGAAAGTCCAGGGACAGACCTATATAGCAAAAAGGGGGGAAAGTGAGATGTAGATGATGATGATGATGATGATGATGATGATGATACAAAGGTATAGCCGTGTTAGTCTGTAGAATCAGTATGTAAAGAGATTTTGTAGCATCTATGAGACTACCTGAAAGAAAGAAGTTGGCAGCACGAGCTTTCGCAGACTTCAGTCTATTTCCTCAGATGCATTTGGTAGAGTGGAAAGCCAGGGACAAACCTATACAGTATATGCCATTAGTGTGTGAGAATGTCAATTCAAATTCAGAGGATTTTGACAAAGGATTTTAAATTTGAATTGACATTCTCACACACCATTGGCATATATAGGTCTCTCCCTGGCTGCCTACTTCTTTCTTTCATTGAGTCTCAAAGGTGCTACAAAATCTCTAATAATAATAATAATAATAATAATAATAATAATAATAATAATAATAATA
>NC_056522.1:6592415-6603856 GCF_019175285.1 Sceloporus undulatus | reverse complement strand
CAATAAAAATGCAAGCATAAATATGTGTATATATGTATGTATGGAATCATAGAAGAGTTGGAAGAGACCACACGGGCCATCCAGTTCAACCTCCTGCCATATGTATGAATAATAATAATGATAATACAATAACAACAGCAGCAATAGCAACAATAAAAATGCAAGCACAAATATATGTCAGCAGATGTGGGCAAAGGGAATGCTTTGTTTCATAACACCTAGTGAATTTGGTGGGCGGAGAAGAGGAGGAAGCATAAATTAGACTGCAGGGCTTCAGTCTTGGCCCTGATACGGCTCTGCTGTGCTCAGGCGGCTGTTATCTTGGCACACTGCCCTTTGCAAAGCTTCCATTCAGACGGTGGCATGGTGCCGAGGAAGCACTTGGCAGAGGGCAATTCCCCCCTCCACCATCCCTGCCGGCTGCCACTTCCAAACTGCTCACGGCTGAGGAAGGACCTTGGATTGGGAGCATCTGTGTGTGTCTGTGGGTCCCCTTGTGCTCCAGGCAGACGAAACAGCACATGGATCCTCTACTGGACACAAAGCCCTGTCCAACTTGGGTCCATGCTATTTGAAGGACCCCATCCTCCTATATGAGTCTGTTCAAGGTGTAGGATCTTCAGGGGAGGTACTTCTTTCAGTCCCACTATCTCCTCAAGTTTGTTCGGTGGGAACAAAGGAGAGGGCCTTCTTGGTGGCTGCTCCTGGGCTTTGAAACTCCCTTACTAGGGTACCTTCATCCTAGGGTTGGTGTCACCCACATTGTCATCTCCCACACTGACCTTCTGCCATACCACAACTATACAGAGTAGTAATATTTTTGTACTAAAGTTACTAACAAATCGTTATTCCTATATATCACCCAATGTAATGGCAATAGTTGTGACATAAACAACTAACAAAATTAAAATTATACCTTTACATTACAGTATCATACGCACAGCCTAAATGTATTTACATGTATATAGTTTAATGTGGTTAAAGTGAAAATTTGACTGAGGCTCCCTTATCTCAAACCAAACTTATTTCATGGGTAGACCTTTTTACTTTCTGACCATTCAATGTACACAATCTTTGTTTCATGGACAAAATTATTTTAAAATTTTGTATAAAATTACCTTTGGGCTAGGTCTATATGGTGTATATACGGTGCATATACATGAAAATTGTGTTTAGACTCCATTCACTCCCCCCCCCCCCCCCACAGTAGCTGCAGCCTTGATGCTGAACTACCTTTTCTTGTTCAGGATAAGAAAATATTTTTGCTGTTGTGTGCCTTCGAGGCATTTCTGATTTATGGCAACCCTATCACAGGGTTCTCTTGGCAAGTTTCTTCAGAGGGGGGTTGCCTGCCATTCTCTGAGGCTGAGAGAGTGTAACTTGCAGAAGGTTGGTTTGCATACAAAAATAAAATCTGTGCAACCCCATTTCTCTGTTAAAGTGCACCTCCTCGCCTTACTGATTCGCCATCTATATTGGTTAATTGGAACTAGAGCTGATGATGAACATCCAGTCCAGAAGAGGCTCTCATCTTACACCTTGAAAAGACCCGTTTTGATTACTTTTAATCCTCCTCATTCTCCCCCTTAGCTGTTTATTGACTGCTCCCAGCATGTCATCAGGCAGCTAGTTGTGTAATAGGCAATCTTGTTTGTTGGCCTTGTTAACCTCCCATCAGGGGTTTTTCTCAACTGCATTTCCCCTCCAGGTTTTGCTATCTTGGCATGAGAACCCTTTTTTATTCCACGTTATCATTTAGTCACACTCTTCCTCATTCCTTCCCATTTGATGTGTGGAAGCTAAGGTGACTGAACTGAAGCTGTTGTACTTTGGCCACATCATGAGAAGGCATGACTCACTAGAAAAGACAATAATGCTAGGAAAGGCAGAAGGGAGTAGAAAGAGAGAAAGATCACACATCATATAGACAGACATGATCAAGGAAGTCACTGGCCTGAATCTGCAGGACTTGGGCAGAATGGTAGAGAATCAGAAGTCTTGGAGATGTCTCATTCACAGGGTCCCCATGAGTCGAGGTTGACTCAAATCCAGTTAACAACAACAACAGCCTGTAGCAAAACTATCGCTGAATATCCCTAGCCAAAAAACAAACATGAAATCCCCAATGAAATGTATGGAGTTGGCATAGGTTGACAGGCAACTTCAAGACACATAGAAATATGCACACACACATCTGTAGCCTACTCTCCAACATTTCACAGATAAAAATTGGGACACATGGCCAAGCAACACTAGAGTCTGGTCCAGATGGCAAAAGTTATTGAATGAGGAAGAACATACATAACATACATGAGTGCAAACTACTGTTGCACCTTGAACTCAGTTTGAAGTAGGCATGCAGCTGAAGCAAGGTGAGGACAAAGAGGGAAGTGGGAGGAGGAATGAGAAACTGGGACATTTTAAAACCAGCTTTTAAAATATGGAATGGTAGAAGATTATTCAGGGCATTGGACCTGTGATTTTAAGCATGCAAGCATGTGCCCCACTGGTGACCTACCACTCATGGTTGACAGGCCACATGCCTGGACAGAGTGTTAAGGAACAGGAGATGCTCAGCCGTCAAAAGGGTTTCAGGTCTGCCAGATCATACGGTTGTGTCTCCGCTACCGATTATCTGCCGAGACAGCTGCGTTCCTTGGGGACGCCAGAGTTCTTCCTGCCTGAGGTGAGAAGAAGAACAAGGGAGGTCAGATCTCGTCGGTACCTGGCCTTCAGCTGTGGGACTCCTGTCCTCAAGATATTGGGCTGCCTAGTGATGTTGTCACTTGCGGAGAAAGAAGCCTTCTGTTCCTATTAGCTCCTCTATGTTGATGGGCCTTGAGGGATGATTATGGTGATGGGGGTAATAATAGTTTCTTAAAAGGAGATGTGTAGGCTTTTTTAGTCACATCTGAAGGGCAGGAAGAAGGTCCTCTGAGTATCAAAGGACCAGGTAGCCCTTTTGCTCCATTGGAACAAAAAAAATGGGCTAAGAGCCTCAATCAGAGGCTATGAATCATAATGTTCCAACACTGTAGCTCCATTCTTAAGTGGCCACACAACCCTTCCCATGTATTACAACAGTCTGTATCAGGGCATCCTTTGCAGTGTCCTATTTCACCATGGGAGTTCCTTTTGCACTACGAGCTCAGCACACAATAGGACTCATGTTGCAATAGCTACGCTATTGGTGGTGTTTGTGCAATGGCCCCAGGGACACAGCTATATCTCTGCTCCTTTCCTGAGAATATGAGGTTTGTGCAACATCACAAATCATCTTTACGTGATTGTAAGTCAGTTTATGGTGACATAAATACCTAAAAGGATGCCAGCTGTGGTATAATGACCTAGAAGGCCTGATCTACTCAGGTCCTGCTCCACCTAGGTTCAAAGAATACACTGAAATACAACTAATCCATTGAGGACACAAATCAAAACTTTCTTGATCAGAAATAGATAGAGAAAGGATGCATAAACAGAAATATATAAAGTGTTTTCATGTCCCTTTGGCCAAACACTGACATAGCCTCAAATGCAGGTGGTCTCTCAGTCTGCTCTGAAGATCATGGTGCTCTCTCAATTCCAAATGTGTCCACATGTTCTTGGGCATGGTGCCAGCATTTCCCCTTCCCATGCCCAGGGGTGCTTTCTACACTGCACAATTACAGTGTTATATTTCATGTCAACGGCCATGGTTCCATCCTATGGACTCTTAGGATTCATAGTTTAGAGAGGGATAGTTCACATTTTCAGCCAGGTAGCTCCAATGGCCCAAGAAACCCCAGAATTCTATAGTTAAAGTGGAACCACAGCACTATAGCTGTGCAGTGTGAAAGGGCCTCAGAACAAATAAGAAGTTCCACTGATGTAGGATATACATGGAGAATTTACATAAATTCAACCTAGATAATGAAGAAATGGAAATAGTTAAAGATTTCCTGCACCTTAGATGAAACATCGATCAGAATGAAGACTGCAGTTGACAGATCAGAAGAAGCTTAGAAATGGGAAAGGCAGCTATGAAAGAACTAGATAAGATTCTAAAGTGTAAAGATATACAACTGAACACTAAAGTCAGAACCGACCAACCCGTTGTATTCCCCATCACCATGTATGGATGTGAGAACTGGATAGTAAAGAAAACAGATAGGAACAAAATAAACTCATCTGAGATGTGGTGCTCCTCTTTGCTGCAGAATTTTAAGCATGATTGTTTGTGTGGGAAATTAGTACAGTACAGTGGTTCTATAATTACTGCAATCTTTTGTGTCTCCTTTTTTGTGGATAGGGATGTATATAGATTGTTTCCAATCTGTGGGCCACTGCTTTATTTTCCATATTTGTTGACAGATATCAGTTAAAACTAAGCTTGACTCTATCTCTGTGGGTTGTACTGTCTCTGTGGGTTCTACTGGCATGTTATCCATTCCTGGTGACTTGTTCTTTCCAATTGCTTTGAGTGTGGCTTTCACTTCACTTCCCAAAATTTGAGGTTCATCTTCTTAAGTTTCTTCTTCCCATGAGTCATTCATCTTTTCACATTTTTTATAAAAATGTTCTATGTATTGTTTCCATTGTTGGTTTTTAAAAAATTTCATTGTGGTCATTGTGGTATTGTGTTCCTCTTCTGATCGTAGAGCACCCCCAACCTTGGTTTAAATTTCTCTTTGAATTCTCAGATCTTGTTCTTCATTTTTTGTTGTTGGTTTCTATTTCTCTGCATTGATTGTTGTAGTAGTTCTCTTCATCCATACACACTATTGATTAGGCAGTAGAATTCATGGTTCTGATCAAGTTTCAGTCTCCCTTTCCTTTAACTTCCCTTCTTTCCTTAACTGCTTGAAGCATTTTGTCTGTCATCCATTGTTTCTTCTCCTTCTTTTTGGCTACAGGTATCATTTTCCTCTTTGTCCATAGTTCCTTTGGTTCCTGGAGAACTAGGCTTAATAGTGCAGACTTTTTTGTGTTGACCATATGGTAATGTCCATGTGTACAATCTCCTCTCCGGTTGTATGAAAAAGGTATTTGTGATTAATAGATTGTTGACCTTGCAAAACTCTGTAAGCCTGTCTTCTGCATTTTTCCTTGAAGTGGGCCCAGATCTCCCTACTGTTCTTGATTTTGGTCTGCATTCCAGTCACCTATGATTAACAAGCAATCCTGTTTTGGCGTGTTGTCAGTTTCTTCTTGGACTTTGTTGTAGAAATTCTAACTACTACTAACTACTCATGGAATTCTGCACTGGAGGGAATTGGATTAGATGAGACTTGAGTTCACTTCCAATTCTACAGTCATAAAGTTTTATGACATTTCTCCTAACATCCACCCATTTTCTTTCCAATTAATCCAAAGCTTTCCTGAAAGAATGAAGGACAGAACAATCTGCGCAAATCCTTGGTTCTTGGAGTTTCACTTCAGGTTTTGCAATGGCCCCATGGTCTCCCAAGTCCCACCCTTGGCCAACTGGATCTTTCTAACTGGAGACAAAATGAAATGAACCTGGGACCATTTGTGTGTAAAGCATCCACTCAACTGTTGAACCATGGTCAAGATCAGGGTTTAGCTCTATAGGAATCCTAGGGTCCATCAATATGAGTGTAGTGTCTAGATTGGGGAAAGTGTTCAGTATCAGTCTATTCTGCTTTGTTCAGACCTCACCTGGACTATTGTGTCCAGTTCTGGTCACCACAATTCAAGAAGGATGTTGACAAAGTGGAGTGTGTCTAGAGGAGGGCAATCAAAATGGCGAAAGGCCTAGAGGTTGGAAAAGAGAAAGGTGACATGGTAGCCATGTTTAAATGTTTGAAAGGACATCATATTGAAGATGGAGCAGGCTTGTTTTCTGCTGCTCCAGAGACTAAGACACTGGTTTAGTCCATTGCTTGATCCACGAGCAATGATTCAAGCTACAGGATAAGAGATTCCATCTAAACATTAGGAGGAACTTTCTGAAGGCAATAGCTGTTTGACAGTGGAATACATTGTCTTGGAGAGTGGTACAGTCTCCTTCTTTGGCAGTTTTTAAACAGAGGCTGGATGGTCATCTGTTGGGAGTGGTTTGATGGTGTCTTTCTGCATGGCAGGGATTCAGACTGGATGGCTTTTAGGGTCTCTTCCAATTCTAGGATTCTTGGATTCTTGGAAAGCCTTGTCCAGGATTAGAAGGCAGTGACAGAAGCTTGGTTTGGGAAGCCAGGAATATGCTGTGTTTGCTGTCATCTCAGGACCAGAGACAGTAACTTCACTGCATGTGGCTTTGCTCACTTTCCAACCAATTAACTCATTTCATGCTCAGCTTAACATTACCAAATGGGATTTGCTGGAAAGTTTGACAGGGTCATCTCCTTAGCAATGTAACACACCAAACTCCAACTCGCTGCTGACTCCGGTTCCTCACACCCTTTCCTCTTGCTTGTTACCCCAGATGCAAAGTAAAATGCCCCAAGAGTCCACTCAGATGCAGTGTTAGACATAGACTCCAAGGGGAGTAGACTCAAAGTAATTTAAGTAGTATAGCAATCTGTTTTTTCTTCAGTGACAGCAGGGGCATCACTAGGAGTGTGCAGGGGTTCAGGTGGCACCAGGTGACACCACTGCTTCTCGAATATCTGCTCTTTGGCAAAAACAGGCAGTGGCGTTTATCTGCATCCATTTATAATGCTGGAGCTCATCAGAAGAGATGGTGTGAGTGGGGCTAGGCTGAGTGGGAAGAGAAAAGAGAGGCCTTGCAGTTTTTAAAAATTAATTTAAATTTTTTTTTAAAAAAAATAGGCTTTTAAGTTTTAAAAAATCCCATCTTACCTAATTTTCAGTTAAATCACACTATGTACATGTAAATACATTAAGGCTGTGCATATGATATTGTAATTTAACATCATAATTTTAATTTTGCCAGTTGCTTATGTCATAACAACAGTAGGGCTTTGATATCCGCTTTGGGTTTCGTTCCAGCAACCCCCGTGGATAACCAAATCCGTGGATGCTCAAGTCCCATTATAGGCAGTGGCATAGTAAAATGATGTCCCTGATAGAAAATGGCAAAATCAAGCTTTGCTTTTTATAATTCATCTTTGAAAAAAAAAGATTTTCAAGACATGAATGGTTGAATCTCTGGTTAAAATATCCATGGATATGGAGGGCCGACTGTCTTACCATTACTTTATATAGTTGTCTATAAGTCAAGAAATTTGTGCCCAAAATTGATCCCAAAATCCTGGGTCAACCTATATACGGGTCAATATGTCAATGCCGAGGATGGCAGCATATTCAGTGACAAACACAGATGTATACACATTTTCCTCCCCAGTTTTCTTCCATGCCTAGGAATGGGCTGCTGGAAGCAAAGAGAGTGCAGGGCAGTTTTTATTTCTATGGGAGCAACAGCTGATCCAGTCACAAACACACACACACACCTTCCTCCCCACTTTCCCTAGTCCAGCATGCACGCGCGCACGCGCGCACACACACTTTCTCTCCTTGCCTTTTCCTTTTTTACATTTGGCTCTCCCCCAACTGACTCTTCCTCACCCTCTGTGAGAAGGCAAGCTGGCTGCTGCAGACAACTGTGGATGGGCCAGCAGTAAAGAGCCTCCATTCCAGGGAGAGTCTACTGTAAAAGTAGGTTTCTTGGCGGGATTAAAGGGGCAGGGGGTGCCTGTGACTGTTTAACCCCACTCCAAGGAAAAAATGGCTATAACCGGGTCTCTTTGGTGCTTTCTCACTGCGGCAGAGAAGTAAGTCCAGCTCCACCAGGACTAAGCCTGAAGGAAGGAGACTCCGCCCTCCACAACTGCCATCCGCCGGCCTGAGAGGGAGTTCACCAGGCAAGTCCAGTTCCATCAGGACTAGCCTGGAAGAAGGCAGAGCCCTCCCTCCAATCCATCTGCCTTGGTCCAGGCCTTAGAGGGAGAGAAGAACCATTGGACCTCATCCCCTTTCCCTCCATCATTCCCTTCTCCTTTTGTTTTGTGTCTTTTAGATTGTAAGCCTGAGGGCAGGGAACTGTTTGATTAAAAATAATATTGTAAGCCGCCCTGAGAGCCATTAGGGCTGAAGGGCGGGATATAAATATCTAAATAAATAAATAAACTGGCAGGGAAACAGAGCCACTGTGGACTTTAGGAGCCTCAAAGTCTTAACTTATCCACGGGTCATACCAAAATCCATAACTTTGGCCCCAAAACTTGCCCTTCACTTATACATGAAATCAACTTATAGTTGGGTATATACAGTATATTCAATGATATTTGGGAATTATGATTTTTGAGTAACAGTAGTACAAAAACATTACTAAGGATTCTGTATGGGGTAGTATGGAAGGAGGTCAGGGGCGGGGGAGACCATGTGTTACTGCACTGGGTGACACCAACCCAACTAGATGAGGAAAGAGAGAGAAGAGTAGAGAGAAATAATTGTTTCTCATCACCATCAATATACCTCTTGATTTCCTGGGATTGCAGAAACAGCCCCTATGCATTCCCTGTAGCACCATGGGGCAATAAGCAAGCACACTGGCAGATAAACAGTGCATTGCATGAAGCTGGTGCTCAGCAAAAGAACGGTGTAGCAGACCCACCATGCAACTATGCATTAGTAGATTTCCTCTATGAAAGCACAATATAGAATCTCAGCCAGTGTAATTTTTGGCAGTGTACAGCATCCCCATCTGACCTCTACTTAAATACCTCCAGCGAAGGAAACTCACTACCTCCCAAGGCAGATTGTCCTGCCAAGTAGTTTTTACCCAGAGGAATGGGAATGCTGTAAATATAGTGTATGTTGATTTCAGTAAAGCTTTATAAGCTGGTGAAATGTGGACCAAAAGCTGATAGATTTATAGCTAGTTGAAGAGCTGAGGTTTTCAAAGACCTGGACAAGTGGGGTGCTGCAGGGTTCTCTCCTTGACCTGGCCTTATCCAACATCTTTGATGAAGGAACAGATGGCACATCATTGAGCAAATTTCCAAACCACATACCAAAATGGGAAGCACATAAGAAGAAAGAATCAAGATTCGGTAATGATCTGAACAGATTGGAAGACTGGGCCAAAACTAACCAAATGCATTTCCAGATGGATACCTGTATATTTCTACATTCAGGCAGGAGAAATCAGAATTACAAATACAGAACAGGTGACACATGGCTTGACTTGCCAAAAGGAACTGGGGTCTCAGTAGACCACAGGCCAAGCATAAGTCAACAGTGTGGTGTGGCGGCCAAAAAAGCCAATGCAATTCCGGCTTGCTTCAATAAGAGTTTAGTGTCCAGATCGGGGGAAGTGGTAGTACCACCCTATTCTGCTTTTGTCTGACCTCACCTGGAATATTGTATCCAGTTCTGGGTACCACAATTCAAGAGGGATTTGGACAAGCTGGAATATGTCCAGAGAAGGGCAGATCATCAAAGGTCTAGAAACCTAGGGAACTGGGTCTGTTTAGCTTGGACAGTAGAAGACTGACATAATAGCCATCTTTAAATATTTGAAGGAATGTCATATTGAGGATTGAGCAAGCTTGTTTTCTGCTGCTCCAGAGAACAGGACATGGACCAGTGACCTCAAATGGCAAGAAAAAATGCCATAAACATTAGGAGCAACTTCCTGACAGTAAGAGCTGTTTGACAGGTTTTTAAACAGAGATTAGATGGGTATCATTCGGGAGAGCTTTAGTTAGATGGCAGGAGGTTGAACTAGATGGCCCTCAGAATTTCTTCCAACTTGTAGTACAATGACATCCAAAATCCACAAATCAGTGATACCTTTATGCGGAAAAAGAAAATGCACAAAGTACATCATGTGAGCTTTCAAAGCTTCACTGTCATCTTCATCAGGCAAGGAGGTTAAGAATCATATGAGGGGAATATAAAATAACAATGTTAGTCACAGGCTTGCATTTTCTCAAGGTGTTGTTGGTGTGTTATTCTTTGGAGCACAATAAATGCAAGCGGGTCCCTCCTCCTTCTGGCCATGTGGCATTGGGAACAAAGCATTCCCAAATCCAGGAGATAAGATTTGAATTCCAAAAAGGTACTTCTTGTGAGATCCTAGATGTCTCCTCTTTGTTAGTTAGAGAACATTGAATCTCTCAAGAGAAGCCTGATGAAGAAGCCAGTGGAACTTCAAAAGCTTGCATCATGTATTTTATGCATTTTAGGTGGCCGAATAAAGGTATTGCTGCTTTAAGGAGTTTGGATGTTATTGTACTTTTCTATATAGACAACATGGCAACCCTGATTATGCTTCCGACTGTGTTATTCTATGACTACAAAACCCAGAATGGAATTATTATATTAGAATGGAACACTGTGCTGGCTGCGACATTCTGGATGATGTAGTCTAACACCACTGGAGGCCACTAAATTAGTAAATACAGAGTAATGACAACATTATTTAAATGATTGTGTATCTGCCAGTGTGCCTGCTTATTGTCCCACAGTACAGTGTGGAATGCACACTGGCTATTTCTGCAATCCCAAATGATACATCAAAGGCACCAAACAAATAGTTATACACAATCCAAGAATGATCAACTGCATGACTGAGATCATGTTGGTTAATTCTAGTAGATGCATTAAATCAATTGTTCAATGGCAAATCAACAGCTGGTGTTGAATTGTGAGAGCAATGCTGGTTGTAGTGGTCAATTGTTGGACTAGGGACTTTATCACATGGGGGAAATGAGGGGTTTAAACTGTCATTATCCTGTGAAAGTTGCTCGATTGTGGTGAAGATTTTCACATGACATCGCATTTATAAAGAAGACTTATCCTGAATTAACCAGCAACAAATCATTCACAGGGAAATCCTGTGAATGATTTGTTGCTGGTTATTCCCTTGTTATTCCCATGATAAGTCCTCTTTAACTGTGATGTGTGTGAAAATCTTCTTGTGATCACATAACTTTCCTGGGATAATGACAGTTTAAACCCCTGATTTTCCCCCATGTGATAAACTTCTAAAACTCTGTGGGACCAGGGTTTGAATCCCCGCTCAGCTGTGGAAATCCACTGGGTGAAAGAGTTTGGGAAAGTCACACTCTTTCAGCTTGAGAAAACAGCAATGGCAAACCTCCTCTGAATAAATTTTGCCCAATTCTAGCAAAATGACTCCATCAGTCAGAGTTGACTTGAAGGCACATCAAGTAACAAGAAGATGGTATCATAGAGAAAGGCCAGCATAGTGTAGTACACTCGTCCCCCGGGTTACGAAATTAATTCGTTCCGGCGCCATTTTCGTAACCCGGAAGTTTTTCGTTAGCCGAATCCCCATAGGCGCTAATGGGGAAAAGCCGCGGCTCCGCCGCGGCTCCATTTTAAAAAGCGCCAGCGTTTTTTCGTAACCCGGGTAAACCTTCGTAACCCGGAAATAATTAATTAATTTTTTTTCCGTAACCCGGAAATTTCGTATCGCGGCGCGTTCGTATCCCGGGGTACCAGTGTAGTTG
>NC_056522.1:6528033-6592390 GCF_019175285.1 Sceloporus undulatus | reverse complement strand
AAGAATTGGAAGCTGCCCAAAGCTGCACTCCAGGCTAGGAATGGAGTGTGGCTTTGGCGCGACCTCCGACTCTTAGGACCCATGCAATTTAAATAGCATACCTACAAAGAGACTGAAGCAGCTTTATTTGGCAGTCTGTAACAGGCCTGCATTGAGGTTTCTGGGACTAAACAAAGATTCAAACTCTGCTCTTCCAGAGTTTAGTTTCAACTACTACACTATGCGGCTCTTTCTCTATAACCATCTTCTGTTACTTGATGTGCCTTCAAGTCAACTCGACTGATGGAGTCATTTTTCTAGAATTGGGCAAAATTTATTGCAAGGAAGTTTGCCATTGCTGTTTTCTCAAGCGAAAAGTGTGACTTCCCAAACTCTTTCACCCAGTGGATTTCCACAGCGGAGGGATTCAACCCTGGTCCCACAGAGTTTAGAAGTTTATCACATGGGGAAAATCAGGGTTTAACTGTCTATCCCAGAAGTTATGTGATCACAAGAAGATTTTCACACCATCACAGTTAAAGAGACTTATCATGGGAATAACAAGGATAACCAGCAACAAATCATTCACAGGATTTCCCTGTGAATGATTTGTTGCTGGTTAATCCAGGATAAGTCTTCTTTATAAATGCGATGTCATGTGAAAATCTTCCACCACAATCGAGCAACTTTCACAGGATAATGAAATTTAAACCCCTCATTCCCCCATGTGATAAAGTCCCTAGTCCAACAATTGACCACTACAACCAGCATTGCTCTCACAATTCAACACCAGTTGTTGATTGCCATTGAACAATTGATTAATGCATCTACTAGAATTAACCACATGATCTCAGTCATGCTTGATCATTCTTGGATTGTGTATAACTATTTGTTTGGTGCCTTTGATGTATCATTTGGGATTGCAGAATAGCCAGTGTGCATTCCACACTGTACTGTGGGACAATAAGCAGGCACACTGGCAGATACACAATCATTTAAATAATGTTGTCATTACCTGTATTTACTAATTTAGTGGCCTCCAGTGGTGTTAGACTACATCATCCAGAATGTCGCAGCCAGCACAGTGTTCCATTCTAAATACTGTAATAATTCCATTCTGGGTTTTGTAGTCATAGAATACACAGTCGGAAGCATAATCAGGGTTGCCCATGTTGTCTATATAGAAAAGTACAATAACATCCAAACTCCTTAAAAGCAAACCTCTTTATTGTGCCACCTAAAAGCATAAATACATGATGCAAGCTTTTGAAGTTCCACTGGCTCTTCATCAGGCTCCTTGAGAGATTCAATGTTCTCTAACTAACAAAGAGGAGACATCTAGGATCTCACAAGAAGTACTTTTGGAATTCAAATCTTACTCCTGGATTTGGAATGCTGTGTTCCCAATGCCACATGGCCAGAAGGAGGAGGGACCCCGCTTGCATTATGTGGCTCCAAAGAATAACCACCAACAACACCTGAGAAAATGCAAGCCTGTGACTACATTGTTATTTTATATTCCCCTCATATGATTCTTAACCTCCTTGCCTGTGAAGATGACAGTGAAGCTTTGAAGCTCACATGAATGTACTTTGTGCATTTTCTTTTTCCGCAAAGAGGTATCACTGATTTGTGGATTTTGGATGTCATTGTATACTACAGTTGGAAAGAAATTCTGAGGGCCATCTAGTTCAACCTCCTGCCATCTAACTAAAGCTCTCCCGAATGATACCCATCTAATCTCTGTTTAAAAACCTGTCAAACAGCTCTTACTGTCAGGAAGTTTCTCCTAATGTTTAGGCATTTTTTCTTGCCATTGAGGTCACTGGTCCATGTCCTGTTTCTGAGCAGCAGAAAACAAGCTTGCTCAATCCCAATATGACATTCCTTCAAATTTAAAGATGGCTATATGTCAGTCTTTTCTACTCCAAGCTAAACAGACCCAGTTCCCGGTTTCTAGACCTTTGATGATCTGCCCTTCTGCTGGACATATCCAGCTTGTCCAAATCCCTCTGTAATTGTGGTACCCAGAACTGGATACAATATCCAGGTGAGGTCAGACAAAAGAGAATAGGGTGGTACCTACCACTTCCCCTGATCTGGACACTAAACTCTTATTGAAGCAAGCCGGAATTGCATGGCTTTTTGGCCGCCAACACCAACTGTTGACTTATGCTTGGCCTGTGGTCTATACTGAGACCCAGTTCCTTTTGGCAAGTCAAGCCATGTGTCACCTGTTCTGTATTTGTAATTCTGATTTCTCCTGCCTGGAATGTAGAAATATACAGGTACCATCTGGAAATGCATTTGGTTAGTTTTGGCCCAGTCTTCCAATCTGTTCAGATCATTACCGATCTTGATTCTTTCTTCTTATGTGCTTCCATTTGTGGTATGTGGTTTGGAAATTGCTCAATGATGTGCCATCTGTTCCTTCACAAAGATGTTGGATAAGGCCAGGTCAAGGAGAGAACCCTGCAGCACCCCACTTGGTCCAGGTCTTGAAAACCTCAGCTCTTCAACTACTATAAATCTATCAGCTTTGGTCCACATTTCACCAGCTTATAAGCTTTACTGAAACAACATCCTATATTAAGCATTCCATTCCCTCTGGGTAAAAACTACTTGGCAGGACAATCTGCCTTGGGAGGTAGTGAGTTTCCTTCGCTGGAGGTGTTTTAAGTAGAGGTCAATGGGGATGCTGTACACTGCCAAAATTACACTGGCTGAGATTCTATAGTGCTTTCATGAGAGGAACTACTAATGCATAGTTGCATGGTGGGTCTACTACACCGTTCTTTTGCTGAGCACCAGCTTCATGCAATGCACTGTTTGCTGCCAGTGTGCTTGCTTATTGCCCCATGGTGCTACAGGGAATGCATAGGGGCTGTGTTCTGCAATCCCAGGAAATCAGAAGTATATTGATGGTGATGAGAAACATTATTTCTCTCTACTCTTCTCTCTCTTTCCCTCTCTTGGGTTGGTGTCACCCAGTGCATAACACATGGTCTCCCCCGCCCTCGACCTCCTTCCATACTACCCCATACAGAATCCTTAGTAATGTTTTGTACTACTGTTACTCAATAAATCATATTCCCAATATCATTGAATATACGTATATACCCAACTATAAGTTGATTCATGTATAAGTGAAGGGCAAGTTTGGGGCCAAAGTTATGGATTTTGTATGACCCGTGGATAAGTTAAGACTTGGAGGCTCCTAAAGTCCACAGTGGCTCTGTTTCCCTGCCAGTTTATTTATTTATTTAGGTATTTATTCCCGCCCTTCAGCCTAATGGCTCTCAGGGCTGGCTTACATAATTTTTAACAAACAGTTCCCTGCCCTCAGGCTTACAATCTAAAAGACACAAAACAAAAGAGAAGGGATGATGAGGAAAGGGGATGAGGTCCAATGGTTCTTCTCTCCCTAAGCGCTGGCAAGGCAGATTATTGGGGAGGGCTCTGCCTTCTTCCAGGCTAGTCCTGATGGAACTGGACTTGGGCCGTGAACTCCCTCTCAGGCCGGCGATGGCAGTTGTGGAGGGCGAGTCCCTTCCTTCAGGCTTAGTCTGGTGGGCTGGACTTGCTTCTCTGCCGCAGTGAGAAAGCACCAAGAGAGCCCGGTTATAGCCATTTTTCCCTTGGAGTGGGTTAAAAACAGTCACAGGCACCCCCTGCCCCCACAATCCGCCAGAAAACCTACTTTTACAGTAGACCCCTGGGAAGGAGGCCTTACTGCTGGCACCCACAGTGTCTGCAGCAGCCAGCTGCCTTCCACAGAGGGTGAGGAAGAGTCAGGTGGGGGAGAGCCAAATGTAAAAAGGAAAAGGCAAAGGAGAAAGTGTGTGTGCGCGGTGTGCGCGGCATGCGGACTAGGGAAAGTGGGGAGGAAGTGTGTGTGTGTGTTTGTGACTGGATCAGCTTGCTCCCATAGAAATAAAAATGCCCTGCACTCTCTTGCTTCAGCAGCCCATTCCTAGGCATGGAAGAAAACTGGGAGGAAAGTGTGTATACATCTGTGTTTGTCACTGAATATGCTGCCATCCTCGGCATTGACATATTGACCCGTAATAGGTTGACCCAGGATTTTGGGATCAATTTGGGCACAAATTTCTTGACTTATAGACAACTATATAAGTAATGGAAGGACATCGCTCCATATCCACGATATTTAACGAGAGATCCCATTCATGTCTTGAAAATCTTTTTTTTTCTCAAAGATGAATTATAAAAAGCAAAGCTTGATTTTGCATTTCTATCAGGGACATCATTTTACTATGCCACTGCCTATAATGGACTGAGCATCCACGGATTTGGTTATCCACGGGGGTTGCTGGAACGAAACCCAAAGCGGATACCAAAGCCTACTGTTGTTATGACATAAGCAACTGGCAAAATAAATTATGATTGTTAATTACAATATCATATGCACAGCCTTATGTATTTTACATGTACATATGGGATTTAACTGAAAATTAGGTAAGATGGGATTTTTAAAAACTTAAAACCTATTTTTTTAAAAAAAATTTTTTTTAAATTAATTGTTTAAAAACTGCAAGGCCTCTCCTTTCTCTTCCCACTCAGCCTAGCCCACTCACACCATCTCTTCTGATGAGCTCCAGCATTATAAATGGATGCAGATAACGCCACTGCCTGTTTTTGCCAAAGAGCAATATTCGAGAACAGTGGTGTCACCTGGTGCCGCCGGAACCCCTGCACCTCCTAGTGATGCCCCGCTGTCACTGAAAAAAACCAATGCTATACTCTTAAATACTTTGAGTCTCCCCTTGGAGTTCTATGTCTAACCTGCATCTGAGTGGACTCTTGGGGCTTTTACTATTTGCTCTGGGTAAAAAGCAAGAAGGAAAGGGTGTGAGGAACCGGAGTCGCAGTGAGTTGGAGTTTGGTTTGTTACATTGCTAAGGAGATGACCCTGTCAAACTTCCGCATCCATTTGGTAATGTTAAGCTGAGCATGAAATGATTAATTGGTTGGAAAGTGAGCAAAGCCACATGCAGTGAAGTTACTGCTCTGGTCCTGAGATGACAGCAAACACAGCTATCCTGGCTTCACCAAACCAAGCTTCTGTCACGCCTTCTAATCCTGACAAGGCTTTCCAAGAATCCAAGAAATCCTAGAATTGGAAGAGACCCTAAAAGCCATCCAGTCTGAATCCCGCCATCAGAAAGACACCATCAAACCACTCCAACAGTGACCATCCAGCCTCTTGTTTAAAAAACTCAAAGGAGGCGTACCACTCTCCAACAATGTATTTCCCTGTCAAAAGCTATTGCCTTCAGAAAGTTCCTCCTAATGTTTAGATGGAATCTCTATCTGTAGCTTGAATCATTGCTCGTGGATCAAGCAATGGACTAAACAGTGTCTTAGTCTCTGAGCAGCAGAAACAAGCTTGCTCCATCTTCAATATGATGTCCTTTTCAAAATTTAACATGGCTAACCATGTCACCTTTCTCTTTCCAACCTCTAGGCCTTTCGCCATTTGATTGCCCTCCTTAGACACACTTCCACCTTGTCAACAACTTCTTGAATTGTGGTGACCAAAACTGGAACATAGTCCGTGAGGTCTGAACAAGCAGAATAGACTGATACTGACACTTTCCCAATCTAGACACACACTCAGCCCATGCATCATTTAAACAGCATACCTACAAAGAGACCTGAAGCAGCTTTATTTTGGCAGTCTGTAACAGGCCTGAGTGACCTTGGACAAGACACATTCTCTCAGCCTCAGCCTCTGAATAAATCTTGCCAAGACAACCCTATGAAAGTTTCACCATAATTTGGAGTTGACTTGAAGGTGTACATGGTAAAACCCAATAGAGTAGAAACCTGGAAACATGTAAAGCCACTGAATCAACTGTTGAATGGTGAATCAACACAGAGATAAATCCCATTGATTCAATGGGTCTACTCTAGTTGGGCATAGCAATAGGAGTGAGACCTATATGAAACAGTTACAGTTGAGGATCTCTGCTGATACAACCATAAAACAAAGATATTTGTTGCACAACAATCAAAAAAGTACAATCACATGTGTAAGGCAGATTACACACTTGTGTGACAGCAACATCATTCTGACCAAAATGTACTTTGGAAAAAAAATCTTTCACAGATCATAATGGGACACCTTTGCACTTGGGACTCCCCTTATTTGGCACTTTCGGCTCTCCTGCAAGGTGAGGTTCACAGTGTTCCTTTGTTTGCCAATGATGGGATGGTGTGAACGCCGAAGTGCCTTGTTTCTTTCCCAGCACCTCTTCTCACAAGCATTGATATGTTCACAACAACACAGCTGTTAAGGAAACATTTCCCTCTGGTAAGCCTCTTTAACATATTCCAGGATTTATTGGGCAGGAAATGTTTGTTTAAATGCTAAGTGTGCATCTACACTGTAAAAATAATACAGTTTGACACCTCTTTAAGTTCTGTAGATCCATCCTATTGAATCTTGGGGTTTATAGTTTTACAAGGTCTTATCCTTCTCTGCCAAAGAGTACTGGTACCTTACAAAACTACAGATCCCAGGAGTCTATAGGATCAAGCCATAGCAGTTAAAGTGGTGTCAAACTGCATTGTTTCTATGATGTAAATGCACCCCCAAAATGGTGGTGACTTGAACAGAGTTTGGAGAAGTGAATCATTTGAATGACAACTAAGAATGCCCCAGCCAGTGTGCCAGGAGTCTGGGAGTTAGGCCTGCTGGGTACTCGGTGAAGGACCAGCGCAGGTTAGGTGGGCGGGGGGGGGTGTGGCCTTGGTACATAGGAACACCGTGTCCCTCACCAGGAACCACATCCGACAGACCTCCTATATCGAGTGTATTTACCTGACCCTAAAGGCTAGGGACAGTCTAGGGATTCTGTTAGTGTATCGGCCACCCCGTGCATTAGCGGACTCCCTTAACGAGCTGACACAGCTGGTCGCTGAGCTGATGTTGGAGACGCCCAGGCTTCTTGTCCTGGGCGACTTCAACATCTCCCTCACGGCCAGCTATGTTCCATCCGGTGCGGCTCGGGAATTCATGGAGACCATGGCAGCCATGGGCCTGTCCCAGCTGATACAGGGTCCCACGCATTGTGCGGGTAATACTCTCGATTTGGTCTTCTGTTCGGATGCGGAAAATCCGTGGGCGGAAATAGTTAATATTTCCCCCCTGTCATGGACGGATCATTTCCTGGTAGAGGTGAAAATCAAGGCTTCTACCCAGATCCCCCCCGGGGGTGGTGGACCAGTTAGGATGGTCCACCCTCGAAGGCTGATGGAACCTGAGAGGTTCCAAGAAGCCTTAGAGGGGCTCGCGGTTGGAAATGACGGCGACTCTGTTGATGCCCTTACCGGTATTTGGAATACCGGTCTCTCTGGGGCTATACACAGAATCGCTCCCAAGCGTCCTCTCAGGCCCGCTTCCAATCGTAAGCCCTGGTATACGGAAGATCTCCGGGCAAGGAAGCGGGTTCTGCGACGGCTAGAGTGCCGTTGGCGGAAATACCTTCGCTTAGACGACAAGACTCTCCTAGACCGACTATTAAAGGACTACGGAGAGGCAGTGCGAGCAACAAAGAATTCGTTCTATGGTGCTCGCATTGCGTCCGCGGAATCGCGTCCGGCAGAGTTGTTCAGGGTGGTCAGGGAGCTAACTCAGCTCCCTCCCGCCCTGAACCAGATCCTTGAACCTTCTAAGGCCTGCTGTGACTTATTTAACAACTTTTTCGTGGATAAAACTTCTCGTATAAGCGAAGGTCTGAACGCTGACATTATCGCAGAACCAGAGGTAGAAGTGTCCAGAGCCTCCGTGGACCATGTTATACTGAATCAGTTTGAGTTGGTGAGTACCGAGGATGTGGACAAGATCCTCGGAAGTGTTCGGAAAACAACCTGCTCTCTTGATCCCTGCCCCTCGTGGTTAGCGGCCCAGGGGGGACCGGCGGTAACGACATTGTTACGCCGGATAATTAACACCTCTCTCAGGGATGGGCGATTTCCATCGGATCTTAAATTGGCCATTGTAAGACCGATCCTAAAAAAGCCCTCCCTTGACCCCCTGGTACATAATAATTATCGGCCTGTTTCCCTGCTACCATTTTTGGGGAAGGTGATCGAGAGGGCGGTTGCGCTCCAGCTTCAGTCGGTCTTGGATGAAACGGATTATCTGGATCCATTTCAAACTGGCTTCCGGGCGGGTCACGGGGTTGAGACGGCCATGGTCGCCTTGGTCGATGATCTCCGTCTGAGTGCTGACCGGGGAAGCGTGTCCCTGTTGGTGCTCTTGGACATCTCAGCGGCTTTCGATACCATAGACCATGGTATCCTTCTGGGACGCCTGGCTGAGGTGGGGATCGGGGGCACTGTGCTCCAGTGGTTCCGGTCCTACCTCTCTGGGAGGTCCCAGATGGTGCAGCTGGGGGACGTGTGCTCCGACGAGAGGCCCCTTAAAACCGGGGTCCCTCAAGGAGCCATTCTGTCTCCCATGCTATTTAACATTTACATGAAACCGCTGGGAGAGATCATCCGGAGACATGGGGCGCGGGGTTATCAGTACGCTGATGACACCCAGATTATTTTCTCTATGTCTCCGACTGATGCAGTGACCGGGGATGGCGTCTCTCCTCTCGGGGCCTGTCTGGGGTCAGTAATGGACTGGATGAGGAAAAACCGACTCAAGCTGAATCCAGAGAAAACGGAGGTACTAGTGATAGGTTCCCCCGGTCCAGGAATGGCTGTGGTTCCACCTGTCCTAAACGGGGTCACGCTCCCTGCGAAGGACTCTGTGCGCAGTCTGGGAGTGCTTCTTGATTCGTCGCTTCATCTGACTGCTCAGGTGAATGCGACGGTCAAGAGCACCTGTTACCAGCTTCGGCTGATTCGCCAGCTGCGCCCATATCTGGACCGGAGGGACCTAGAAACTGTGGTACATGCTCTGGTAACTTCGAGATTGGACTTCTGCAATGCACTCTACATGGGGCAACCCTTATACCAAACTCGGAAGCTTCAAATGGTACAGAATATGGCAGCCCGGCTGGTCACTGGTGCGTCCAGGACCAGCCATATAACACCTGTACTTAAAGATCTTCACTGGCTGCCCGTTCGCTTCCGAGCTCAATATAAGGTGTTGGTTATCACCTATAAAGCCCTAAATGGCTTGGGCCCAGGATTCCTAAAGGACCGCCTCTCCCCATACAATCCGCCTCGCACCCTCAGAACGTCTGGGCAGCAATTGCTGAAGGTGCCTGGGGCCAAGCATGCTTCTACGTCTAGAAGGGCTTTTTCTATAGCTGCCCCAGCCCTTTGGAACACGCTGCCCACTGAGCTCCGCTCATCTACCACCCTGGCCCAATTTAGGAAGGATCTTAAGACCTTCCTATTTAAGCAGGCATTCCCCGATTAAGATCCTGTGGGCCTCCCCTCCTCTTCCGTGGCCATGAGGACGGGCGACGGGGCTTTTATTCCTGCTTTTACTTTTATTGTATGGTGTTTATTGTTTACTGTTTTTAACTGTATTTGTGTGCATTCGTTGCACTTTTGTTAGCCGCCCTGATCTTTCTGGAAGGGCGGGATAAAAATAAAGATTTTATTATTTATTATTATTATTTTTCCCAAGTTCTGGAGTTGAAGATATCACTTCTGTTCTTGAATGCTAGTGGTTTTCAAGCTTTGTCTGTGCCAGCTGGGTGCTTCTGGGAGGTGCCTTCCAGAAAAATAGCTTTTCCAAACTGCACAGCTGTAGATGGAAGACTCGTAGTGTCATAGAGTTGGAAGTGACCCCCAAGGGTCATCCATGCAGGAAGACACAATCAAAGCACTTCTGACAGATGTCCAACAAGCCTCTGTTTTAAAATCTCCAAAAAAAGGAGACTCCACCACTCTTCGAGGAAGCATATTCCACTATTGAACAGCTCTTACCTTCAGAAAGTCCTTCCTAAGGTTTAGGTGGAATCTGTTTCCCTGTAGCTTGAACCTATTGCTCAGCAGCAGAAAACAAGCTTGCTCCACCCTCAATACGACATTCCTTCAACACCAAGAATTGAAATGCTTCTAATACAATCTCACAGCAATATTGTTGTTGCTGCTGCTGCTGCTGCTGTTATTTGCCACCAAGTCAGGGTGCATCTACACTGTGGAAATAATGCAGTTTGACATCCCTTTAAGTGTTGTTGTTCCACCCTATGGAGTCTGGGGATATGTAGTTTTACAATGTAGTTTTCTCTGCCAAAGGGTGCTGGTGCCTCCAAAAACTACAAATGCCAGTGGTGTTGGACTGCATTATTTCTACAGTGTAGCTGTTCCGGACTATGACTCTGGAGACCAAGGTTCAATTGCCAGTTCAGCCATGACACCCATTGGGTGATCCTGGACAGGTCACACTCTCTCAGCCTCAGGAGATGGAAATGGCAAACCTCCTCTGAACAAATCTTGCCAAGAATACCCTGTGATATGTCACCATAAGTTTGAAAAGACTGGAAGGCATGTAAGAACAACAACAACAAGATATACCCTAAGATTCCTGATCATCAGCTGCCCTGCTGAGGGCTTGCAAAATCAGGGGAGCCATTGTGGATATAAATAAAAGGATGGATGGATGGATGGATGGATGGATGGATGGATGGATGGATGGATGGATAATCATCATTTGGCCTAGTCTACCTCACAGGATTGTTTGGAGGGTGGAAATGGGGTGGAGGATTGTGCATGCCACTGTGGAGGGAAACCATGCATGAAATTTAACTGGTAATTATACCAAATGGTCAGGCTCTGTTCAGGGTGGACTCAGTTGAGGGTTGGTTATTTACAGAGCAATTAGCAGTTTAGTGCATTTTTTGGCCCATAAGAGAAGGCTTGGAGGATGTTAGCCCTGTTGATGTGGGGAAGGATGCTCATCTTCTTTCCTTGTTAGATTGAATCTATGTACTGTACATAGAGCCAGCATGGTGTAGTGCTTATTTGACCATTGGACTATGACTCTGGAGACCAGGGTTGGAATTCTGGCTCAGCCATTGAAACCCATTGGGTGACCTTATGCAAGTCACACTCTCTCAGCCTCAGATGGTGAACCCCCTCTGAAGAAACTTGCCAAGAAAATGTATTAAATTGTATTTAATGGGACATAGCATCCATGGATTTTGATATCCACGGAGGGTCCTGCAACCAAACCCCAGCGGATAACAAGGGCCCACTGTACACTGGGTGATTTTTGCCCTCCCTTTCTTTCCCCACCACCACGGTCCAGCATTTAAGCTGAAAGCTCTCAGAAGCAGCTCTGAACCCCAAGACCCTTTGGATTTTAGTCTAAAGGAGCTGTGCAAGGTGTTGAACCTTACCCTTCCATCAAAAAAAATGAAAATGAAAATGTTTCAACATCTCCTTTAAAGTTCAGGTTCAAACCTGGAGCACATTTGCCCCACCACTGAGTTCCATCTGCCACTGCCCAAATGGTAGAGTGACCTCACATGGAATCCTAAATGAAATGAACCTGAGACCTGTGTAAAGCATCCACTCAACGACTAAACCATGGTCAAGATTAGGGTTTAGCTCTGTAGGAATCCTAGACTACATCAATAGGAGTATAGCATCTAGATCAAGGGGAGTCATAGTACCAGTCTATTCTGCTTTGTTGAGACCTCATCTGGAACACTGTAGACCACAAGTTGAACATGAGTCAACAGTGTGATGCAGCAGCTAAAAAGGCCAATGTGATTCTAGGCTGTATCAATAGGTGTAGAGAGTCCAGATCAAGGAAAGTAATAGTACCACTCTATTCTGCTTTGGTCAGGCCTCACCTGGAATACTGTGTCCAGTTCTGCGCACAACAATTCAAAAAGGATGTTGAGAAACTGGAGCATGTCCAGAGGAGGGTGGCCAAAATGGTGAAAGTTCTGGAAGCCACCAAGCCCAATTAGGAGCAGCTAAGGAAAGGGCATATGTTTAACCTGGAGAAGATAAAGTTTTGAGATGGCATAATATTTGAAGGGGTTTCACACTGAGGATGGAGCAAGCTTGTTTTCTGCTCCTCCAGGGACTAGAACACAGAGCAATAATAGATTCAAGCAACAGGAAAAGAGATTCCACCTAAACATTAGGAAGAATCTCCTGACAGTAAACGCTGTGAAAAGCGCCACCTTGGAGAGTGGTACAGTTTCCTTCCTTGGAGGTTTTTTAAAGAGAGGCTGGATGGCCATCCATTAGGAGTGTTTGGATTGTGTATTGCTGCCCTTGAGCTCTCTTCCAAGAGAAGCTGGACAGCTACCCACAAGAGATGCTCTAGCTGGATTTCCTGAATTGAGCGGGAAAAGGGGGGGAGTTGGACTCAGTGGCCCACCAGGCCCTTTCCGACTCGATGATTCTTTGAAAAATGAGAAAGAGATCTTAGGGCTGGGGTGGATCTTAATGAAAAATGCCACCCCAGTGTGTGTGGATACAGGCTGGTTTTAAAAGCACTGCAAACTAAATGTGCGTGGGGGCGTTGTATGTATTTTAAACATCATGAAAAGTGCTTCTCAAGCAAAACAGAACAGCCCATTCAACCAAGGAAGACGACCAAACATTTCAGAGTATAAATCTTTTCAAGGGTGACACCTGTAGGGAGCGTGTTTTCTTGCCCCAGGATCACAGGTCCCATAAAAACTCTACACTGACTGGCTGGCTTTTGAGTCATCCACCTCACTTTAAAACTTCTGGGTTGGAGGACAAGGCTATTTAAGGGGAACATCACAGCCCCAGGATCAGAATTTTGAAAGCTAAATGGAACCTCCATGTTCAGAAGCAGTCTATCTGTGCATTGAACTGTCTGGAGAACACAAGCATGCAAAGGGAGCTAACTGCTCCAGTTCAATTTTTGGACTTGGGCAGTCAGTTGGTCATGGGATGCTGGAATACAGAGCACAGAAATGAATGACTTTGGTAGGCTTAGGATTCAGATTTCTGCCCTCAAATCCTCTGGGGTCACATGGACTGCCAGATATACCCCCAAATGAATCAAAATCACCCATAAAGGTAAAGGTAGTCCCTTTACATGAATGTCTAGTCGTAACAAACTGTAGAGGGCGGTGCTCATCTCCGTTTCTAAGCTGAAGAGCCAGCATTGTCAGAGGACTGCTCTGGTGGTCATGTTGCCAGCATGACGCTGTGACCTTCTCACTGAGAAGTGGTACCTGTCTATCTACTTGTATTTCCATGCTTTTGAACTGCTAGGTTGGCAGAAGCTGGGACTAGTGACAGGAGTTCACCCCATCATGCAACACTCGGGCCTTCCAATCTTCCGATCGTCAGAACTGGTGTCTTAACCACAAAGCCACTGTATCTATCACCCATAGAAGGGCTCAAAATCCACATTTGCCTTTGGAAAATCAGTATGTTTTAAATATGAAACTGTTTAGTGGCACTCCTGGAGACTTCAATTAACTCTTTTTAGCCAGAAAAATGGCAGTTTTGGGGGGAATTGAGGTGGAAGGCTGGGGGCTGCAAAACAATTTGGAGAGGGGGGGCATATGTGGTCTCAAGGGCCACATTTTGCCTCCCCTGAGAGAAGCCTTTGGTCTGATTTGGAAGAGATATTCTGACCTACATACTGTGACCATAAAAATACACTAGTGCCAGGGAAAAAAGACAAAGTGGAGGTTCAGTCTGATCAGAAGAGGTCTTTTCAAGTCTTTTACAGATCAACTTTAAAGGGAGTGCTTAGGATGAAATGCAGTTTAAGGAGACCGTTTTAGGAAAAAGCAAGAGAAAATATGGTTTACATCCTGTGGATGCAAATTTATCCTCCAAATCCTTGCTGTAGGATCTCAGCAAGTGTCTTTCATTGTTTCCTTTCCTATATTCATATCCCATCCTCCAACCTGTGCAATTTTTACTCTACACTCCTGGGAGTTCTTTTCCCCCCTCTTGCCTGAAGTTTGAAAGGTGAACCTGTTTCCTTGCGCAAGAAGAAAATACAAAAGCGTTGGGTGTCTTTTACTCCGGAGCTGAGAGTCATTATGAAGTTCCAACTTCCAGTTTTCCTTTAATGAGTGGGGTTTATTTTTGGAACAGGAGAGTCAAGAAGAGAAACCCTCCCCATTCATAAGGGAACGTTATTCGTGCTCCCATTTCCAGGGCTCCTGCCGCCTTGATCAAAACACTCGGCGGTGGAGCTGAACCTGAATGAAATGACAAGGTGAGGCAGACACCAGCGCACGGCCAGCTCCTGCAGTGCTGGAATGATGCGAGTGCGAAACTTAGAGAACATCAAGACCTGGTGTGCAAGTGTGTGTGTGTGTGTGTTTGTGCATTGCCATTTCATCTGCCCAGACTAGCTCTTTTAAGAAAGGAGAGACTAGAAAGAACCAATTGGTTCTGGTAGGAAGAAAGCCAACTCATTTGAAACGGGACACATGAGGAGAGTTTTTTTCGGTACCTTGGATGGCCAAAAAGACAAAAAAAATGGGTGCTTGATCAAATCAAGCATTGACTCTCCCTAAAAAGTCACAGTTATTAAGCTGAGGCTTATCCAGGGGTAGCTGTGTTGGTCATACATCCAAAAGCAGTGATTCCTTTCTTAGATCAACCAAAATGCATCATGCAAACTTTCAGTGCTCCCCCCTGGTTTCTTCATTGGGAAAAGGTGTTTAAAATCGTACAAGTGAAAGAAAGAAAAAAAATATGATGTTGGAGTTGTAGGTTTACAATTTGTCAAGATGTTATTGTTCTCAGTTAAGCTGGAACAGATGGATATCTATGTAAGAAGAGGCCATTCCTCCCATTTGACCATGTGGGCTCCATTTTGGTCACCCTCCTCCCACACTGAACCCACAGCTTGCCAAGTTCCTTCTTGAATTGTGGTGCTCAGAATGGAACACAGTACTGTATTCGATAGTATTCTAAATAAGAGGAGGCTAACCAAGCATTCTGTCACCTTACTAGTTTAATTTATGTGCCACAAAACATGATAAGAAAAGCAGAGCTAGAATCAGACGGAGGAAGAGTGAAAGCAGGAGGAAGGAACATCAACAACCTAAGGTACAAGGATAATACCATAATAATGGCAGATGGCATCACAGGTTTGGAACAGCTAATAAGGAAAGTCAATGATGAAAGTGCAAAGGCATAAAGAAAACAAAAATTATGACCACAGAAGAAATACATAAATTCAATCTAGACAACAAGGAAATCAAAATAGTTAAAGAATTCCCATACCTAGGATTTGATATAGACTGGAATGGTGAGTGCAGTCAAGAAATAAAAAGAAGATTAGGAATGGGAAGGGTGGCTATGAAAGAACTAGAAAAGCTGCCAGAGAGTAAAGATATACAGCTGAGCACAAAAGTTAGAATCATCCAAGCCATTGTATTCCCCATCATCATGTATGGATGTGAGAGCTGGACAGTAAAGGAAGCAGACAGAAGGAAATTAACCCATTTCAGAACTGATGCTGGAGAAGAGTGCTTAGGATACTGTGGACAGCCAAGAAGACCAACGGATGAGTCTTGGAACAGATCAAGCCAGAGGTCTCCTTAGAAGCCAAGATGATTAAATTGAGGCTGATGTACTTTGGCCACATCATGAGAACGCATGGATCACTGGATGGATCACTGGAAGGCATGGATCACTGGAAAAGATAATAATGCTAGGAAAGGTAGAGGGAAGAAGAAGGAGAGAAAGACCGCATGCCGGATAGATGGATTCAAGCAGGGGGGAATGGGCATAGGCTTGGAGAAACTGAGTAGAGAAATGGAAGACAGAGAGTCTTGGAGGTGTCTCACCCACAGGGTCACCATGCGTCAAAGTCGACTAGAAGGCAGATAACAACAACAGCTGAGCAAATATGTATACTGCGCGCTCATCCACCCTAAGAGTCTTTGCAGCAACTGCAAAGCCTTGCAACAAGCTGGTGCTCCCCAGGTGAGCTGGAGATTTTCTCCCCTGCAGCTGAGCACCTCACACCCACACCCACAAAAAAAAACCTTGTCTTCTGCATGGAGTCCTGTGAACTCTTGGACCAGGCCCTACAATCTGGCAACCCTGTTATATCTTTCTAATTGTGCAATAACAAATGTTTTGTCCAAACTCTGATTTCCCAGCAGGAGCACTCCAATCTACTCACCTTGGTCCTGTCAAAAACCCCATGCAAACATATAGCTGTGTTAGTCTATGCAAAGGGATCTTGTAGCAGCTTCAAGAATAACTGAAAGAGAGAAGTTGGTAGCATGAGCTTTCATAGAGCTGTGTCTATTTATTATGTTCTCCATAGAAAAGTCTGCCTATCCCAGAGCTACCAATCTGTCTCTATGCATTCATTCTCTCCGTGCTGAGTCATTCCTGTGGAGAGTTTGCTCTGTCACCCCTGGGACAAATGCCAACACAGCAAAGACTGATCCCAGGCATGAGCATTGGTGATGCTGCCTCTGGTTCTGGCAAATGACCCCAGATACTATGGCCTGAGGCAATGCCCCCATATCGTGTCCCTAAAGCGGGGGGGGGGGGGGGAAAAATTCAGTCATGTTCATTTGCAAAGCATGTGTCACAGCTACAAAATGCTTTGGGCAATTAAAAGGAAATGGGAGGAGAATCTGAAAAGCAGCAAAACCTGGGAGATCTAAAAGAGACTAGAGAAGAGAAAGGTGGAGTTTGTTCAATCTCCAAATGCCTGGGAGACTTCTGATGGGGCTTGTTACATATTTAAATAACCCTGCAGAGGCTTTTGAGCCTTCTGCCTTCAAGGAGAGCATTTGTGTCTCCTCCAATATTTGAAAAATTCATATTTTAATTGTTTGTATTGTTTAAAGAGATAAATAAAATTTATTTGAAAAATATTTGAAAAATGGGACATGTGTGGCCAAGCAACGTCAGAATGTGGTCAAGATGGATAAAGTTATTAAAGCGTGAGAACAGACAGGCTGCAGTGGTTTGCTTTAGCCTAAATCTACTTGGAAAGACAAAGGACTTTGGGATTATTATTGATCATAATAAATTGAATGTGAGCCAGAAGTGTGATGCTGTAGCAAAGAAGGCAAATCCCATCCTCCTGTCTCCTCTGCTGAGTTCATTTAGTGCCAAACTGTGAGACATTTGTCTGTATGTAAAGGAGAGCTTCCTATGCTTCTTTCCCAGTGTTTCTTCACTTGTGCCATTATTCCTCAGCCCAACCCAATCCAGCCAACTGACACAAAATGCTTTTCTACCAGCTGAGTGAACAATACTGCAATGGAGACACGGGGCTTGTCTCCTAGAGTTTCCCCCCAAGGAGGCCAATCTCCCTGCACAGCTGGATGCAGAAAGACAGAGGCACAGAGGTTAAGTGACTTGCCCCAAGCCATCCAGCCCATTGGTGACCAGCAATCCAACCCAGAAGTTTCTCACAGAGACCCAGAGGCTGACGGAGTAATCCTGGCATGATTCAAAGTACTGCCAGCTCAGGAACAGAACATGGGTTTTAAAAATTGATGGAAGAAGAAGAGGGGGAAAGTGGAACCATCTTATAGGAAACCAGGGTTGGTTTTGTACAGTTTTACTTTTAAACATGCGCATGGGACACATATGTCTGATGAGCCACTTACAGGGAACAGATGCACATTCTGTGGGTTTCTCTCACCACCACCCCCAAGTTGACATTGCCAAGGGCAAACCCTACCTTTTAATGCATTTGTGCATTATAGAAACATGGGAATATGTACTACCTTTGAAGAAGATCAGTTCTTTGATTAAAAGCATGATGTGCAAGTGTGGGGGCTTTGTGGGATGGGTCAGTCTTGCACAATATCAGTGGAAGGAGAAGCAGGACAACACAGAAATTTGCTATCCTTGGTTTATTATACAAAATTGTGCAACTTTATATGTGATCTGTAGCCAGATGACCTGAAACCTTGCCAATCCAGGTCTTTTAAAGTATGGTTTTGGAAAGCCAGAAAGAAAAATATAAATGTGGATATGTGGTCTGTGAGTTCCAGTCTGATAGTAAATATTCTAAATAAAAAGCTTTGGACATAGAATTATAGAATCATAGAGTTGGAAGAGACCTCAAGGGCCATCCAGTCCAATCCCATTCTGCCATGCAAGAACTCTCAATCAAAGCATTCCTGACAGATGGCCATCCAGCCTCTGCTTAAAGACCTCCAAGGAAAAAGACTCCACTACACTCTGAGGGAATGTGTTCCACTGTCAAACAGCCCTTACTGTCAGGAAGTTCCTCCTAATGTTGAGGTGGAATCTCTTTTCCTGGAGCTTGGATCCATTGCTCTGGGTCCAATTCTCTCGAGCAGCAGAAAACAAGTTTGCTCCATCCTCAATATGACACCCCTTCAACTATTTAAACATGGTCATCATATCACCTCTTAACCTTCTCCAGGCTAAACATCCTAAGTCATTCCTCATAGGGCATGGTTTCCAGACCTTTCACTATTTAAGTCATCCTCCTTTGGACACACTTCAGCTTCTCAACATTCTTTTTGATTGATTGATTGAAATTTTATTTATATACCGCCGTTCCTATGATCACGGCGATTTACAAAACAAAATGAAAAACAGAGTCCTCTGAGCCGCTCCTGCCCAGGTGGAAAACGGGCAGGCGTCGTCGTCTTCGGGGGAGCCAGCGAGCTGGCTTTATGGAGGCCGCTCTCACCGGCCCCTCCCCCTGGAGAAACGCCGCTCCGGCGGCAAGGAAGAGTCTCTCTGGGCCGCTCCTGCCCAGGTGGAAAGCGGGCGGGCGGGCAGTTAGGGAGGGAGGGGCCTCTTTCTTCAGGCTAGCCCCTGATGGTACTGGGCCAGCCTTCTCTCTCCCTCAGAGGCCGAACGAGGACAGTTAGGGAGGGAGGAGCCTCTGTCTTCAGGCTAGCCCCTGATGTACTGGCCAGCCTTCTCTCTCCCTCAGAGGCTGAACGAGGACAGTTAGGGAGGGAGGAGCCTCTGTCTTCAGGCCAGACCCTGATGGTACTGGGCCAGCCTTCTCTCTCCCGCAGAGGCCGAACGATGACAGTTAGGGAGGGAGGAGCCTCTGTCTTCAGGCTAGCCCCTGATGGTATTGGACCAGCCTTCTCTCTCCCTCAGAGGCCGAAAGATGACAGTTAGGGAGGGAGGGGTGAATTTTTGAATTGTGGTGCCCAGAACTGGACACAGTATTCCAGGTGGGGCACTATTACATCCCTTGATGTAGACACTGTACTTCTATTGATGCAACCTAAAATCACATTGGCTTTCTTAGCTGCTTCATCGCACTTTTTTGCATGCTGCCCCATTGTGCTTTGCAGCACCAGCCTTATAAAGCTATAGATTCCACTCCACGGTGGAGAATCTCCTGTTTTGGAGTTACAGCCCCATAGCACATCCTTCTATCAGCAAAATATCACTTTTGCACAATAGTACTTTGACTCTCATTGTCTAAAAAAATCATTTAAAAAAAACAACATTCAGAGCAGAGAAAACTTATCCTTTAAACCATGCTGTGTGTGTTTGTGTGTGTGTGTGTGTGTTATGACATTTGGAAATGCTCTATGTGAAAATGGAAGAATTTCTAAAAACAGCTCCTCTAAAGAATGGAAGGAGGTGTTGCAAAG
Source organism: Sceloporus undulatus (assembly GCF_019175285.1). Taxonomy (NCBI): domain Eukaryota; kingdom Metazoa; phylum Chordata; class Lepidosauria; order Squamata; family Phrynosomatidae; genus Sceloporus; species Sceloporus undulatus. Next base: position 6,572,873 of record NC_056522.1, on the reverse strand, counting down.
ATGACAGTAAACAGCAAAACTCAAGGAGCCACAGGTTGAGTCATTGTGAGTTGAGCCTTGGGTCCCGGCCCAGAAAAAAGGCAGCATATAAAATAAATAAATAAATAAATAAATAAATAAATAAGAGTCTCCCTTATCAGGAATTTCAGAATCCAAAATATTGCAAAAACCAAAACTTTGTTTGATGCTTGGCTGACATAGCAACACCTTTGTTTTCTGTTGTTTCAGTGTGTACAGACTTTCTTTCATGCACAAAACTATTTAAAATATTGTATAAAACTACCTTCAGGCTATGCGTATAGGTTTATATGTAATTAAATGAATGTTGTGTGTAGACTTGGATTCTATCTCCAAGATATCTCATTAAGTTCATATATGCAAATTACAAGTAGTCCAAAATCCAAAAAAATAAAAATCCAAAATCCAGCATACTGCTGGTCCCAAGCATTTCGGTTAAGGGAAGCTCAGCCTGTATATTAAAAGGTTTCAGGATTGTTGTTTTTTAAAAAAGACTTATCTGGGAAAGCCGTCTTTCTTATGACATCTGTAGCCCTCCCAATGAAATACAACACCCAGAATTCTTTGGAAGGAATTTTAAGATGTTTTCTGGATTCAGGAAACTGTACAGATGCGGATGGAGCAAGGAGAACGGGTTTTCCTTCAAAGAACTGAGTGACATATAAGAATCTGGCCAAATCCAGCCTCTAAAGAGACTGTGCCATAAATAAAACTTTGGCTGCAACTGGGATGAATTCTGGTACATAAAAAATACCAAGAAGTGTGGAATCAAGACAAATGGAGAGGACAACTGGGCTGCTGCCACACTACAGAATTAATGCAGTTTGACACTGCTTTAACTGCCATGGCTCCATCCTATGGAACCCAGGCATTTGTAGTTTTTCATGGCACCAGAGCTCTCACAAAACTATAACTCCCAGAACTCCATAGCATTGAGCCATGGCATTCAAAGTGGCGTCAAATTGCAGCAATTTTGCAGTGTAGATGCAGCCCTGAATATTCAAAGGACCAAGACACCTGGGCCAGTGGAAGTTTATACTTCTGCTCTTTGAATCCAGTCTGTGCCAAAGCAGTTCAAACCAAACCTGCCTTGTGTGCATTGCCCTTTGGCTTGTAATCTCCACAAAGAACAGTGTGTGCTTGGCCATGTTTGTTTACAAATGGTTTGAGATCCTCCATGATCTTTTCTCTGGCCAGAAATAACCGATGAGTAATAGGAGGCAGCAGAAGTGGTAAATATTAAAGAGCAGTAAAAAATGTGATGAGCCGGGTGGGTAATGGAGCTGACAAGGGCTGGAAGTGTGCATGTGTGTGTGAGAGAGGAAGAGCACACATGCATGTGTGCATCTGTGTATGAAGGAGAGAAAGAGGGAGAGAGATTTGAAAAGAAAGCCAGAGTGAGGCTCACAAGCAATGGCTATTGAATCAAAGGGAAAACTAAGAAACAGCAGGACCGGGAAGAGAGAAGCAGCAACTGCAAAGCCTTTGCAGCCTTTAATGCCTCCCAATCTCTCAAGGTAAACTGTGCACAAAAGATGATGTTCACAATCACAATTATGAACACATAACCTAGAGTTGTGTGCCTTCCTTTTGTTTCCAACTTACGGCGACCCTAAGACAAATCCATAATGGGGTTTTCTTGGTAAGATTTGTTCCAAAAGATTTGCCTTTGCCCTCCTGTTAGGCTGAGAGAGTGTCACTTGAGCAAGGTCACCCAATGGGTTTCCACAGTGGAGTGAAGATTCGACCCTCGGTCTCCAGAATCATAATCTAGTGCACAAACCACTACATTACACTGACTCTCTAACCTAGAGTTATGCATTCTTAATTGACAAAACAGTCATGCCTTTAACCAGGCAACCAAAATGCACAAAATACATGGTGCAAGCTTTCAAAGCTCCACTGGCTTCTTCATCAAGCAAAGATGTTAAGAATCATACAGGAGGGAAAAAATTATAAAATGACAATGTTAGCAAGTGGCTTGCATTTTCTCAGGGTGTTGTTTGTGTTGTTTGTGTTCTTTGGAGGGACATCTATATCTCTCGAGGGATATCTGTTCTTAATTGCTTAGTTGTTATGATCCCTACATGCTCAGTAAAAGTGTAGGGAATATGTAGAGATTGGAAAAGTCCCCCAGTCTTAGTTTAGCGGGCAGCAGCTGCTGCAAGTGATGGGAATCTGCTTCTCAATCAGGCCACAAAAGATAGGTGTTTCTTTTGCAATTCCTCCTCAGTTTGGAGATTGCTGTCGGGGGGGGGGGGGAGCGGAAAAATCTGTCTGTTGCATTTTGATCAACAGAAGAACAAATCTCCATCACTGGAAGCAGCTGCTGCCCAATAACTCAGGATTGGGAGGGAGTTTGGGCCAAGAGTTACTACAGGGGGTTATTCAGATGGTAAAAATAATCTGGGTAGAATCTTTGTTGTTCACATGCATTTTGAATGCATCTGATTAAGTTTGGGAGGAGCTGCCAAAAAACCCACTCAACCCAGAATAATCAATATTGGGGTTTTCCCCAAGTTATTTTAAAAGATTTGCATCATCATCAGTGTGAATAACTGATGCGAATGGACCTGGAATAAGCCTCTGCATGCCTTGAATGTGTTTCAAATACATTTGCATCATTTACTTCATCTTTATTTGAGTGCTAGTATGTGTGAGCAACAGAACTCGCAGAAATGCGTAAAGATGCAGTTTCATAGCATGAATAACAAACCCGGAATGCTTGAGTGAGAGTATTCTCATAGTCACGCTAAAAAAATGACATCTGAATGAGTAAATATTCATAACTAACTAGCTATTCTAAAATCTCAGCTGATGTTTTTCAACCTACGAAGGCCTCCGGGAGTTTTAGATTTATATTGAGATTAACCCAAGGGTCCCCCAAACTCCCAAACTCTTTAAAGAATGGGAGTCCACCTGCTTCTAGGTTTGATTCTTCCTCCAGCCTGGCCACCCATTTTGTGTCTTTCTGGGGCTCCTGGCTACAATCCATTAGGGAGACACAGAGTGACATTACACTCCCTGAGTTGTGTCTCAGTGGTGCTACATCACCTTGTTACAGAACTGAGACACTGCAAAACCAATGCAATGTACAGTCAAGCACAGCCATGCAGTCAGTGCACAGTGTGCAACAATGTGCCATGGCATGACATGCCCAATTTTTTCAGCTGAATATGGTGGTTATGCATCAGACAAAAATGTCCATTCATTAGCATAAAGGAATTTATCTGAGGAAGTAGACCAAGTCTACAAAAGTTACAAATTGACCTCTAGACCCTCAAATGATGCCCACCCCTGATTTATAGGGTGATCAATATCCAGCAATTATTGCAAAATCATTTTCCAGACATTCCCTACAAATTATACCAGTAAAGGTAGGAAATGTAGGAAACCATAAGTTAGAAATGGTTTGAGGGCATGCAACAACTACGAGAAACACAATATCACATTTTAAAAATAAAATTAAAAAGTTTTCCTTATGTTCAGTTGAAATCTGCTTCCACTTAGGGTTGCCATAACCCGGCTGCAACAGGGCTTTTCCCAGTTTTGGCGGCACCTGCCCGCTCACGTCACGGGTGCCGCCAAAAACCGGGAAAAGCCCGGTTGCAGCGGGGTTGCGCTGCAACCCATGGGGCCTCGCTGCCCTCCTCCTCTTCCACCTCACATGGCCGCGCGGAGGAAGAGGAGGACAGCGAGGCCTTGGGCGGAGGAGGCGAAGGGGGAGGCGGCGCCTCCTGCGCGCGGCCGCACCACCCTCCCCGCCTCCCTGCGGCACCGCACCCTCTTTCCCGGCCTCCTCGGAGGCCGAGAAGGAGGGCAGGCCCTGGCGATCGCCAGCGGCCCCGCGCCCTCTTTGCTGGCCTCCTCGGAGGCCGAGAAGGAGGGCAGGCCCTCGCGATCACCAGCGGCCCCACGCCCTCCTTTTCAGTCTCCTCGGAGGCCGAGAAGGAGGGCAGGCCCTCGCGATCACCAGCGGCCCCGCTCCCTCCTTCTCAGTCTCCTCGAGGCCCAGGGCCCAGGCGGCGAGGGAAAGCCTCCCTCAGAGGAGGATTCCCTTGCCGCTTGGGTTCCGCTCCCCGCCGCGATCGCGGCGAGGCCCAGGGCCCAGGCGGCGAGGGAAAGCCTCCCCTATTCAAATGTAGGACACACAAAAAATGTATCCTACATTTGAAAATTTTGTCCTATATTTTTCCCGGTTTGGAGGTCTGGATGTATGGCAACCCTACTTCCACCACCACCTCCACCACCCCCAAAAAAGAGTTAAACCTGTAAGACCTGGTCTTGTCCTCTGGGACATCAGAGAAGAAGCTTGTTTCCTCCCGTCCATGCCAGCTTTTGAGATATTTAAAGAGTGCAATAATTTTACCCCCCAGTCTTCTCTCAATAAGCTGGACATGCCCAGCTCCCTCAACTTTTCTTCCTATGTTTTGCATATAGTCAGCTTTCCTCTCTCTTGCAACAGCAAGAAAGAAAAGTATTTCTGGGCATGGGCAGACTCTTCAACCCATGCACAGATAAATGCCAACAGAATTAATTCTGCGGTGTAGATGCAGCCTTAAGCACAGTAAGCCTTAGTTAGTATTGGATGGAAGTTCACCACTGAAGACCAGCAATCTCCTGGCAGAGCTGGGAAAGAATCGTACTGAAAACCTTGTTGAACTATTGCTGAAAACCTTGTTGATAGCACTGAGTTACATAGACCAAGAGACTGGCCCAGTATCTGGCAGCGTCTGATGTCCCTGTGCTCCTAAAGTGTAGATAGAGCCATAGACTTTGTTAAATGTCATAGCCACCAAAAGGATCTTGTACATACTTGACCTTGTCTCAGACTACCAGGAGGGAAGAGCAGGGCTAGGAAAGTCTCCAATCTGAAACACTGGAGAGGCATGACTGCCAGCCAGAGCTGACAAGATGGAGCTAAATAGACCAAGGGATTGGATCAGTAGAAGGAAGTTGCCAATGTTCCTGTGCTCCTAAGGTGTGGTTATGGCCATGGACATGCTGCCCTGGAGTGTGATGGAGTCTCAGTTGGAGTTTTTTAAACAGAGGCTGGATAGCCATCTTTTTTGGGGAGGGGGTGTTTTGATGGGTGGGGTGTGCTTTCTTGCATGGCTGGGGGTTGGACTGGGTGGCCATTGGGGTCTCTTCCACATCTAGGATTCTAGGCCTTATATTTAAACCTTCCAGATGTCAAGCATCCAGGTTGCAAGCACTCTGCACATAATGCAACTCGCAGAGTGTGCCGTCGTGTGCCGCACGTTGACAGATTGAATGGAGGAATGGGAAGGGGGGTGGAGAGGAAAAGTGGGCTGCAAAAAAGGAGATCCTTGCTGAGAGTGCCAGCCTCCTATCCTACCCACTGACACCCTGCGCAGCCATTTTCTAAAAAGCATCTTAAGAGTGTGTGTGTGTGTGTGTGTGTCTTGGCAATGAGGTATAGCAGGGAAAGGGGAGAAAACCTATTTTTCTGGTTCTCTGGAAGCAGTGGTGGTTCTGATGCCTCCCTTTTCTCCATGGATCTAAAAGGAGAGATGGCAGCCCTTGGCTAATAGATGCAATGCTCCTGAGAAGCTAAAAATAGCACTGGATCAGAGAGAGGCGGCCCTGTCCGGATTCACAGTCCCTTCCCTGATGGTTATTCCCATAGCCATCACAGCATGCATTTTAATTGTAAGAGGAGGGACTTAAATGTTATCACTCTTTCCTGTAAAAAGTAGACATGCACAACCTCAGGGTTTTTTTCTCCTTGCATATTACTGTCAGCGTTCCATAGTTTGAAAACACTTTAAATAAATGAATGCAATAATTTCTTCACTGTTCATCCTGTTCACAAGGTGCTGGGAAAGTGAAGGTTTTTTTTTTTGTCCCCTTGTTCACAACAACCCTGTGAGGAAGGGCAAGGATGGGACAAACTGTCAGCTCAGTTTTCTCTTGCATTCAGGTGTTTCATTCATTTTTTAAAAAAAATCACTTTTCCAACCCCTTGTGAATAGAATGAACAGTGCAGAAATTATTGTATACATATATTTAAAGGTTTTACCTACTGACAGTCAGCATAGTCTTTTGGGGCTTGAGCGCTGGGCTACTCTCTCCATCATAGGTTTACCATGAAGTTGATGGCATTGGCAGTTAATTTTTAATTAATTTATTAAGTTAAAAGAAAGAGCCAGCATGGTGTCATGGTTTGACTATGACTTGATTCGAATCCTTGTTCAGCTCTGGAAACCCACTTGATGATCTTGGGCAAGTCACATTCTCTCAGTCACAGAAGAAGGCAAAGACAAACCCTCCCCTCTGAACAAATCATGCCAAAAAACCCTCTTAGGGTTGCCATATGTTGGAAATGATTTGAAGGCACATGACAACAACATTTATTTGTTGTCCACAAGGGCCTCTGACATGATGGACCACTCTTCCAATTCTATGATTCTATGAGGTGTCTAATCTATTTGGGAAGCTGGACTTCTCAGTTTAAGAAGGATATAGACAAGTTGGAACAGGTTCAGAGAAGGGCAACAAAAGATCCAGAAGCTAGGACCAGGTCTAAGGGCTTTAAGCTTCAGAAAGGTAGACATTGACATTAGAAGGAACTTATTGTCAGCAAGAATAGATTGGCAATGAACCAATTGCCTCAGTAGGTTGTGGGGTCTTTTTTTCTGGATGTTTTCCAAAAGAGGCTGGATAGCTACTTGCTGGGAATGCCAGTCCAGCTGGAGAGTAAGAGGGTGGATTTTGTTGTCCATGGGGCCCCTTCCAATTCTATAATTCTATGATTCGGCACCAGCTCCTTTAAAGTTTGGACTGAAATCCAAAATTGGCATGGGAGCCACCAGCTGCTATCTGGGAAGGGACTCACAGTTATGCAACAAAATCTCTTGAAATCAGGGCTTACACTGAAATAGCATCCTCCAAAATCCACAAAACAGTAATGCCTTTATTGGGCCAACCAAAATGGATTGTAAGTTTACAAAGCTCCACTGGCTTCTTCATCAGGCATAGGTGTTTAAGAGAGAGAGAGAGAGAGAGAGAGAGAGGATGATGTTAAGTCATAGCCCTGCATTTAGTCACGATGCTGTAGTTGTTGTCCTCAGTTCAGTTTACGCAGGTGGGCCCTTCCTCTTCTTTCTGGCCATGTGGGTACTGGGAGATTCAGTCCAGGAAACTTTAAATTCCATTAGCAAGACAAAAAGCTACTGCCTTTGAGATCCAGTTTTTCTGCAATGCTTTGTAAGGCCACAAGCCCCTTTGTTAGGAAGAGAAGACTGAATTTCTCAGGAAGCTTCCATGCTTTGGCATCAGGGAAGCCTTTAGGTGTTTTTAAGGTTTGTACCAACTGCCTTTGAGTCAACCCCGGCTCATGGCAACTCTGTGGATGAGACATCTCCACGATCCCATATCCTCTGCTACTTTGCAAATTCAGGCCTGCAACCTCCCAGACTGAGTCTATCCATTAGCCGTGTGGTCTTCCTCTCTTTCTACACTCCTCCACCTTTCCTAGCATTACTGTTTTTTCTCATGATCCATGTCTTCTCATTATGTGGCCAAAGTATGACAGCCTCAATTTGATCCTCTTGGCTACCAAAGAGATTTCTGGCTTGATCTGTTCAAGGGCCCATTTGTTTGACTTTGCACAGTATCCTAAGCACTCTTCTCCAGCACCACATCTCAGATGAGTTGATTTTCCTTTGGTCTGCTTTCTTTACTGTCCAGCTCTTGCATCCATACATGGTGAAGGGGAATACTATGGCTGAGGGTATTCTAACTTTAGTACCCAGTTGTACATCATTTCTCTTCAAGATCGTCTCTAGTTCTTTCATCACTGCCCTTCCCATTCCTGGTCCTTTTCATATTTCTTGACTGCAGTTACAATTCTGAACAAGGTTTGATCCTAGGTATGGGAACTCATTAACTATTTCAATTTCCTCATTGTCTAGGTTGAATTCATGTCCAGTTGGCCCTCCACATTAGTGGCTTTGACTTTTGCAGATTAAATTATTCATGGATTTATTAAAACGTTCTCTCTGGGAATGCCTAGGTCTTCTAGCACGACTTTATGGTCAACGTCTGCCATATGTCATGCTGGAGGACCTAGAGATTCCTAGAGACAATGATTCTCTAAGCATTTGTAGGTGCTCTAGTGTAATTCTGTGGTCAAGTTCTCCCAGATGTTGACCACAAAGGTGTGCTGGAGGATGTTGGTCCAAAACACACTGCAGAAATAATCCATTTTGAGACTGCTTTAACTGCCCTGGCTCAGTGCTAGGGAATCCTGGGAATTTTAGTTCATTTTCTGTTAGAGAGCTTATCACCAGAACTCTCTAACAGAAAAGGCTAAATGTCTCACAAAACTACAGTTCTGAGAATTCCCTAGCATTGAGCCGGGATAGTTAAAGCGGTCTCAGACTGGATGATTTCTGCAGTGTGTTTTGGACCCGAGACATTCCTGGAGAGGTCATCTTTCAGGTAAAAAAAATAATAGTGTTTTCTTTTAATGTGCGGTTTTCCCACTTTTACGGGAGTCCTGTGCCCGTAGCCCCAGAGAATGTGAAAGGCCCACTATATTTCTTCTGTGGTCGTTATTTTTTTTTTCTTCTCCCCATGGTCAGTATTATTAAAGTAAAACATGCCAATGCAGTCCCAATATAAAAGAGAGACAGAGAAAATATTTTCCCTTCTGACAAATGATATTGTTGCAATAAATAGTCTCCAAGGACAGTCGCCCAGGGCTGGCTAGTGGCCAGGCTTTCTCACCTGGGCAGCATGAGGCGCATATTGGAGCTCTCAGAGAATGTAAGAGCATGGCTCTTCTGTTTGATGTTGGGGATCAACCTTTCCTAATCTCCCCAGAAGGAAGCCTGTGTTTGAAAGTGCAGAGATCAGATGCACAAGGTGTGCTTTCATCTGCCCTCTAGTGGAAACATTCAGGTGACAGTTGCACTCATATTCAGTAGGTTTTCCTCCTTTTCTTTCATTCCCTTCCTTTCAAAAATGGCAGCTGATGCAGTTTCATCAGGAAAGCATCCAAAACAGCCTTCCTCAGCCCCGCAGAGGGGGTTTGACTGCATTTCATCCCCAGCACAGCAGCCAATGGAAGGCACCATGCTGGTGTACTAAAATTCTCCATCCTCCCCACCCAAGTCCAGTGTTTTGTTACAACTCAGGGTGCGTCTACACTGTAGAAATAAAATGCAGTTTGATGCCACTTTATCTGCCATGGTTCCATTGGACAGAATCCTGGGATTCGTAGTTTTGTGAGACACCGACACTTTTGGAAAGGGAAGGCTAAAGATCGTGTTGGTCTACAAATCCCAAGATTTCATAAGATAGAGCTACAATTCTTAAAGTAGTGTCAAACTTCATTATTTCTACAGTGCAGATATATCCTCAGAGGACTTTTTGAGATACAAGTTGAGTCTCCCTTATCCAAAATGCTTGTGACCAGAAGTGCTTTGGATTTGGATTATTTATTTTATTTCATTTTGTTATTTTGGAAGACCTGTGTTTGCATATACATACGTAATGAGATATCTTGGAGATGGAACCCAAGTCTAAACACGAAATTTGTTTATGTTTCATGTACATGTATATATGCATAGGCTGAAGGTAATTTTTATATACAATATTTTAAATCATTTTGTGCATGAAACAAAGTTTGTGTGTGTTGAACCACTGGAAAGGAAAGATGTCAGTCTCTCAGCCGCCATGACAAAGGTTTTGGATTTTGAAATATTTTGGATTTTAGAATTCCGGATCAAGTAGACTCAACCTGTACCTTGCTGTGGAAGTTCTTCTCGGATGACGCAGCCGTTGGAACTTCTATTCTTTCTGGAGAAGGAGCAAAAAGAAGAATTGGTTATATTGCACAGCATGAATACACTATGCAAAATTATGCAGGTAGTCTCTGTCCTCAACACAGTTGTCCCTCCTAGTGAAAGTTGATGGAGGACTTAGCAGAGCCAGCAAAAATGGTTACACTGCCTGGAGGATTCTAGAAACTGTAGTCCAACAAATAACATTTCTAAGCTCTCAAAAATGTTACTCTGTTCCAGCATTCAAAGCAACTTTTCCACCTTGAAGAAATAAAACAATTGGGCATGACTTTAAATAAATGTATTTATTTAAAAGTAAATTTTTAACAAAGGTAATTTTATGTGAAGTCGGCCAGCATCCATAGTTTTTTGTGGGTTCTTTGGGCTATGTGGCCAAGTTCTAGAAGAATTTATTCCTGACGTTTCATGGCATCTGTGGCTGGCATCTACAGAGATGCCAGCCACAGATGCCGGTGAAACGTCAGGAATAAACTCCTCTAGAACTTGGCCACAAAGCCTGAAAGACCCACAAAAACTACAAAAGTAATTTTAATTTTAAATTTAAAAAAACCCGAGGTCTCTCTTTTCTCCTCCCACTGAGTCTCACCCCAGTTGCACCATCTCTTCCACTAAGCTTCAGTGTTTTAAAGGGATGCAAGTGAACACTGCAGCCTGTTTCTGTCCAAAGATCCCCCAAATATACAGATGTCTGGGGCTGCACCAGATGACACCCCCTTTAGATGTCACCTGCTGCAGCCTGCACCCGCTAGTGATGCCCCTGCTGAGAGTGGCAACCCACCTTTTATACAGATTGTTTGACTTTGAGAAACATCTGGATTTCCCCCCCCTAAAAAAGCCCAGACCATATCTCTGATTTTGTTTGCTCTTTTAAGCAGTGGCAATTTTGGCCTTCAAACAATGCCAGGGACAAAACCATGCCCCCTGGACCCACTGTGATTTCTCCCTCTGGCTACAGGTTGCAAATCGTTGGTTATTATTCATTATGTTTTTTGGCAACGGAGGTCTAACTGTGTCATGCTACTGCTGCAGCAACTCGATGAGAATAGCTTCACATGTTTTGCAGTTTAACTAACATTTAGTTATTTTTATCAGAATGGGGTTTGGTCTGACTAAATAATGGGGGAGGAATAGCACATGATTCAAGTGCTGGCTCATGCCATGCCTCATGCTGCTGTCGTGTGCCGTGTTGTGGGTGTGTGGGCGATGGTAGTGATGATACAGACATTATGGAGGGTGGGATTATAGCAGCATGTTTGTACAAGAGTCAGCTTTTAAAATTAGAGGGTATCTGTGTCTTTGTGCAAAGATATATAAGGAATGCAAGAGAGAGAGAGAGGCAGAGAGAGTGGTTTGGAAGAATGGACTGGGACTCTGGAAGACCAAGATCTGAATCCGCACTCAAGTTGCATGGTAGAAATAATGCAGTTTGATACCATTTTGCTGTAGCTCCATCCTAGGAAATCCTAGGTCTTTGCAAGGTCTTTCACCTTCACTGCCAAAGCGAGATGGCATCTCACAAAACTACCAACTCCATGGTTTCATAGGATGGAACACTGGCAGTTAAAGTGGTGTCAACAGGGACGTAGCTAGGATTTTAGGAAGGGGGGAGGGTCCAGACTAAGTGCCACCATTATAATGAGGCTTGGGTGTGGCGGTGCAGCAGCACACACCATTCATTTTTCTAATGGAAGGGGGGGTTCGGACCCCAAGAACCCCTCCCCCCCTTGGCTACGTCCCTGGTGTCAAACTGCATTATTTTTACAATGCAGAGCACCCTGAGTTGTAAACTACCAGTCCTAAGATTCTGTAGGATGCAGCCATGGTTGTTAAGTGGTGTGAAACTGCACTATTTCTACAGTGTAGATACACCCACAACCGTGAAAACCGAATGGATAACCCCAAGGAAGTACAGGAATATAGGTTTGGGGCACTGTCAATTCAGAGCCCCTTTCCCATGATATTTTCTTTCAATTGCCAAATTTCTAGCATTCCAGAGAGCACAATGCAGAAAACTGTTCACACCTACAACACTTAGATTTGCTGTGTTTAAATTCCCCTGATCACTCAAATGGCTATCCCTTTCTGAAATTTGGGGACTAGAGGAAAATTTGCTTCATTGCTTCAAAAGCCTGAAAGATACATGCATCTGTCACAAAACTACAAATCCCAGGATGGAGGATGGAGCCATGGCAGTTGAAGGGACATCGAGCTGCATTACAGGGTAGATGCATCCTTCTGCAGGGTAGATGCACCCTTAACATACAGTATATTCAATGGTTTATCAGTTAAAAAGCAGGCAATTTAAAACAATTTTAAATAGTGCAGCCCTAGCACAGGTGCTGCCTGGGTAAAATCCATTAGGCCCAAAGGCTTTAATTAAAAGCAAAGTTAGGACCTGACACTGAAATGATGCCAACCAGGTCTCCAGAGGCAAGATATTTCACAACTCAGGTGCCACCAAAGAGAAGGTCCTCTCCTGTGTCTTTCCACATTTTATTTCTTATACTTGTGGACCCAGAAGACTCCTGAATGTCCCATCCATCATGACCAGCATGGAAGATCCTGGAAGTTATAAACTCAAAAAGGAACTTTCCTAGGTACTTCCAGAAGTAAAACTGGCTTTCAAGGTACTGGGAGGAGAGTTTTATTTCTCTTTCACGCCTGGCTCCAGCTTCTCCTGCACTTTTTCCTTGTTCATTGATTGCCAACCAATCCGGCCGAGTTTACCAACACATTTGTCAAGCCGAGTCTAGACGCTCCGCAAACATTTGTTCCGGGACACGAACATTTGCCATTTATTGCAAACTGCTGAGGAACAAAGTTAGCTAACATTTAGAAACACTGCTGGCTAACTTGAGTTAATCAGCCATTAATTGACCCAAATGCAAACCGAGGCAGATTTTTAAAAACTAAACTAAAAATAAAACCCTCCTAAAACAACGAAGGAAGGACCTGCACAGGTAGTCCAATGAGAACGTGTTGGCGCAAAGCTTTCCTGATCTTAGGACCTGGCCCCAATTCTCGGCAATTCAGGACAAAGGGGAGAAATCCCAGAGCGAGAATACTGCCTTGAAAAATATGTCTGTGTATAAGTACTCTCCTTTGCTTCTTGTTTGAATGACGTATTCTGTGCACATCCCCTCCAACTGTCCCAGTTTGCCAGGAACAATCCCAATTAATCCTCTGTCATCCCGTTTTCTCAGCTGCTTTTAGAATATATTGGTTTCTTTCTCTTCCTTCCACCTTCCCCCTTTGTCAGATCTTCGGTTGCTGCAAACTGGTTTCAAGAGCCCAAAACACATTGCAGAGATAATCCAGTTCAAGACTGCTTTAACTACCCTGGCTCATTGCTAGGGAATCCTGGGAATTTTAGTTTACTCTGGCACCAATTTGACACTGCTGTAACTGCCATGGCTCCATCCCATAGAACCATGGCGTTTCTAGTTTTCTGTGGCACCGGAGCTCTCTAACAGAGAAGACTAAATACATCACCAAACTACAAATCCCAGAATTCCATAGCACTGAGCCATTGTAGTTAAAAGGGTGTCAAACTGCATTAAGTCTGCAGTATAGATGCAGCCTCTGATGTTGCTTGGCCACAGACATGCTAGTTTTAATCTGTGAAATGTTAGAAGGTATACCATTCAATACAAGTGCACAATGTTGATGGTGTATATGTGCAAAACTGGTTGTTGTTGTTGTTAACTGCCTTTGAGTCATCTTTGATGCATGGTGACCCTGTGGATGAGACACCTTCAAGCCTTCCTATCCTCCACTGCTCTGCTTAGGTCTTATAGATTCAGACCTGTGATCTCTCTAATCGAGTCCATCCATCTGGCAACTGGTTTTCCTCTTTTTCTACTTCCCTCTGCCTTTCCTCGCATTATTGGATTGTCCAATGAGTTGTGCCATCTCATGATGTGGCCAAAGTACAATAGCATCAGTTGCACCATCTTAGTATCCAGGGAGAGTTCAGATGTGGTCTGTTCTAGGACCCATTTGTTTGTCTTTTTGGCCGTCCGCAGTATCCTCAGCACTCTTTTCCAGCATCATGTCTCAGATGAGTTTGTTTTTCTTTTTACCCACTTTCTTTACAGTCCAGCTCACACATCCATACATGATATCTAGGGGTAGCCATGTTGGCCATGTAGCAAATCCAATGACATCCCAACAATGATACCTTTATTGGGCCAATTACATGTTGTAGGCTTTCGAAGTCACACTGGCTTCTTCATCAGGCAAACAGGAGAAAGAAATTGAAGATGTTAGTCACAGGCCTGCATTTTCTGTTTCTGGTCTTAGTTCAGATGGTAGGGAGGGCTATCTGGAGGCTGTCACCTATCCCTTTGGCCATGCAGTCACTGGGAGATTTTTAAAGACAAGGAAATTTAATATCCATTTGCAAGTCAAATGTCCATTTGCACCGTACATGATGATGGAGAATAAAATAGCTTGAATGTTTCTAACTTTAGTGTTCAGTTATGTATCTTTACTTTTTAGGATCTTTTCTAGCTGTTTCATGGCTGCCCTTCGCATTCCTAATCTTCTTCTGATTTCTTGACTACAGTCTCCTTTTTTTTATCGATGTTTGATCCAAGGTACAGGGCATCTCGATTGGACTACTATAATGCACTCTACTTGGGGCTACCCTTGTGCCAAGTTCGGAAACTTCAGTTGGTACAAAATATGGCAGCCAGATTGATCACGGGAACTTCTAGGAATGACCATATAACACCGGTCTTGAAGTCCCTGCACTGGCTGCCTATTAGTTTCTGGGCAAAGTACAAGGTGTTGGTGATCACCTTTAAAGCCCTACATGGCTTGGACCCAGAGTACTTGAGGGAACGCCTTCTTCCCTATTGTCTGCCTCGCACACTAAGGTCCTCTGGAAGAAATCTACTAGAGCCAAAAAAATCTAGGTTAACATCAGTTTCCCAGAGGGCCTTCTCTACTACTGCTCCTAAACTATGGAACGACCTGCCGGAGATCCGTCACATTTCCACTCTGACAGCTTTCAAGAAAGCACTCAAGACGGATCTCTTCCGGCAGGCCTTTCCAACTTAGTTACCCTCCCCAGATATAGAGATATTTGTCCCCTCATCTGTCTATTTCCCCCCGCCAATGTTTCTGCCTATTTTCTGTTTGTTCAATGTTTTTAATGTTTTTAATGTTTTAATATTATTACTGTTTAATTCTGTTTTAGTACTGGGAATGGGGGCGGGATGGTAGGTCAAGGGTTTGATTTTTTAACTCTATTGTAATTTGTTGTATTTTATTGCTGTAAACCGCCCGGATTCTTCATGATTGGGCTGGCTAGAAATAAATCTATTATTATTATTATTATTATTATTATTATTATTATCTTTAAGTACTTCGATTTCCTGATTGTCTAGGTTGAAGTTATATAGTTCCTCCGTGGTCATTATTTTTGTCTTAAGTTCAGTGACAAGACTGCCTTTGCACTTTCTTCCTTGACCTTCCTTAGTCATTGTTCCAAGTCCGTGATGTTTTCCGCTAGTAGTATAGTGTCATCTGCATATATTAGAGAGTTGATGTTCCTCCTAAGTGCACCTCTGGCTGATGATCAATGTGTCATGCTTCTAGACATCACCAAGGTCCATCCCTCTCCATTACATCCCAAAGGGTGATCCCAAGATTTCAGGACCTTAAGATTTCATTCCTAGGTTTCAGGTTTTACCCCTGAAATCCTAGGGCCTGGGATAGTCCTAAAATGGAAATCCTACTTGCTACAATCCTAAGGATTCAGAACAGACTGCAGTGCTTTGGAATCCCAAGTGGAGAAATCAAATTTTTAGAAATGTTCCATGCATTTAAAGGGGGGGGGGGGGGAGATCGTAGCAAGTGCACCTCTCTTTCCCTACTCCAGGCAACATTACTCCCCGAGGACTCACTGCCTTGGTAGCTGCTGTCTTGTAAGGTTTCTGACGTCCATCTCTTCTTCTTCTTCTTTTTTGCCTTGCAGCTCCTACAAACCTTTCCTCTTTTCCGAAAATTAATGTCTTTGGCTTTGTTGGAGAGCTACAGTAGTGTAGTTGCTAAGAGACTGATGATGTGCACATTCCCCATGGTTCGTCTCGTAATTAGCCCAGGATTTTTTATTTCTTTCCCCAGCACTCCTGGAGAATTCGCAGAGAAACTTCTCAGAAAAAGCATAGAAAGACCCCCCCCCCCAAAAAAAAAAAAACAAGCAGAGAGCAATGGCCCTCCTTTTTGCTCAACACTATTCGCCTTTCCTAGTAAAATGTAACCTTGTCCCACCTTTTCAGCTGCTTTTAAAATGTCCTGGTTTCTCTTTCCTTCTCCCACTTTCTGGGCCAAAACTAACAAAATGAGTTTCAACAGGGAAAAATGTAAGGTTCTGCACTTAGGCAGAAAAAACAAAATGCCTAGATATGGAATGGGGGACACTTGCCTTAACAAAACTACGTGTGAAAGGGTTCTAGGAGTCCTAGTGGCCCACAATTTGAACATGAGTCAACAGTGTGATGTGGCAGCTAAAAGGCTGATACGATTCTAGGCTGTATCGATAGGCACATAGTGTCTAGAAAAATAAAGTGATTCCCAAAGTGGTCCACATGGACCCCCAGGGGTCCATGGGAGACTTGACGGGGGTCTACGGGGGTCTAATCTTCACATTTTTTGATGAGTTTTGGGAATATGGTAGAAATGCAGCAGCAGGGGGTCCACTGAAACCAGTAAAATTTTGAAAGTCATCTACGAGAAAAAAAAAGTTTGGGAACCTAAATTATTCTGCTTTGTTCAGGCCTCACCTGGAATAAGTACGTAGTTCTGACCACTACTGTTCAAAAAGGATGTTGAGAAGCTGGAGCATGTCCAGAGGAGGGCGACCAAAATGGTGAAGGGTCTGGAAACTATGGGTGCCTAGTGAGCCTGCATGGTGTAGTGGTTTGAGCATTGAACTATGATTCTGGAAACCAGGGTTCGAATCCCAGCTCAGTAACGGCAACCCACTGGGTGACCTTGGGCAAGTCACATTCTCTCAGACTCAGAGGATGGCAATGGCAAACCCCTTCTGAAGAAGCCTGCCAAGAAAACCCCATAACACGTTCGCCTTAGGGTCTCCATGTCGGAAACAACTTGAAGGCACACAACAACAATAAAACAACAAATACTGTAAAAGGCACCAGATCCATCTATTCTTTGAAGCTAAGCAGGGTCAGGCATGGTTAGTACTCGGATGGGAGACCAGCAACTAATACCAGGTGCTATGGGCTATATTTCAGAGGAAGGAATTGCCAAAACCACCTCCTTGCCTTAGAAAACCCAATTAAACTGATGGGGTCACCATAACATTTCAGGCAGCTTGAAGGCACACAGACAGACAGACATCCCAACTACAGCAGATGGAGTGGGCTGATTTGATATAAGCAAAAGGCACCAAAAATGCACAGCAGAGTAATAGGCAGAGGGCTGTTGTGATTGTCCTCTCAGCCTCCCTCTACAACTTGCATAGTGAAACTGAATGCTTACAAAATTATGGCAGAGTGGTTTGAGTTTTGGACTATGACTCCAGAGACCAGGGTTCGATTCCCAGCTGGGCGATGAAACCCACTGGGTGACCTTGGGCAAGTCACACTCTCTCATCCTCATAAAATGGCAATTGCAAACCTCCTCTTAAGAAATCTTGCCAAGAAAACCCCATGATAGGTTCGCCTTAGGGTCACCATAAATCAGAAATGACTGGAAGGCAAACAACACACAAAATCTGGTGCAGTGTGAAAGTGAAATGGGAAAGGGAGACTTTTCTCTTGTCTTACTGTGCTATCGTTAGATCAGATCACCATCTTGTGGCAGATCCAAGTCATTACCCCTTTTTTCATCCCATCCCAACCTCACCTAACCCTAACCCACCAAGAAATTGTCTTATCCCAGGCCAGCCTGTTTCCCCATTTGTTGCTGTTGTGCACTGCCAAGTTGGCTTTGACATATAGTGTCCCTATGAATGACAGACCTCCAAGGCACCTTCTCAGCCCTGCTCAGCCCTGCTCAGGTCTTGCAAAGTGATAACCGTCCCTTCCTCGATTGCATCAAGCTATCTGTAATGTCTTTCCCTCTTTTCCTACTGCCTTCCATTTTATTCAGCAGCAGCATCCTTCCCAATGAGTCATATTGTCTTGTGATATGACCAAAGCATGATAGCCTCTGTTTATTCCTCTTGGCTTCTAGGAAGAGTTCAGGCTCGATTTACTCTCAGATTTGTCACTGATGCATCATGTCTGTAGAATTCCCCGCCAGCACTACATTTCAAATTATCTCCCCCGCCCTTTCCAGCTTTCTCCACTATCCAGCTTTGATATCCGTACCCAGAAATCACTTTGGCATTCATATATATTTGCACTTTAGGATCTTATCTAGGTTTTCATAGCTGGCCTTCCACGTCTTGGGGTGCACCTAAGTAATGCAGTTTGAAACCACTTTAAGTGCTGCAGCTCTATCCTATGGAATCCTGGGATTTGTAGTTTTAAAAGGTCTCCATAAAAGAGAGACCTCTAGATTTCCCTATCATCAAACAGACCTGCTCAGGCCTTTGCAAAATCAAGGCTGTGGCCTCCTTCATGGAGTCTGTCCACCTGGACAGCAGCCTTCTTTTCCTACTGCTTTCTGCCTTTCTCAAAAATTATTGTCTTTCCTGGTGAGTCATGTCTTCTCATGATATGTCCAAAGTACGACACTCAGTTCAAGCATCTCGGCTACAGCCTTCTGCTACATACAGTCCTGAAATGCAGACTCAAGAGCAATTGATTTTTAAAAACAGGTAGTAAACATAAAGATGCAAATACTTTAAACATATTATATGCTATCTTTAAAGTAGCTTCTCATCTGAATCTGTGTTCTTGTTTCATTGATTAAATTGTTTGTGTCCATCTAGCTAAGCTGGGTGTCCAAAAGTTACAACATTTGGACACACAAATTCTTATTTTAAAAAACGCCCAACATGGCTCTGGGTAGGTTTTAAACATCATCACCCTTGAAGCTGCTTTGTCTTCTTTTTAAAAAAAATGTATTTGCAGCTCTTTTTGGTCCTGCTATCTGTTTGGTAGGGTTTTATTAACACGTGTGTGTGTGTGTGTGTGTGTGTGTGTGTGAAATATTTATTAAAGATTAAATTTCTAATTCCTATAATCTCACCTGGGAACCAACAGCAGGAGAGTAAACCCTAATTGTTTTAAATCAATCAACTAATAAAAGTTATCGAATAAACAAAGATGTTTGATGTTGGTGTGCTCTTTTCCAGATGTATCATTAAGGGAGTGCCCGGGGTGTGGACCAAACTGGGTGACATCTCACAGGGTTGTGTCACCCAGTGCACTGATGGGAAGGGGCTGCCATCTGGAATAAAAACAAAATATCTTATAAAACTACAAATCCCAGAATACCATAGGATTGAGCCATCGCAGTTAAAGCAGTTCCAATCTGCATTACAGGTTGAGTCTCCCTTATCCAAAACGCTTGAGACCAGGAATGTTTTGCATTTTGGACTTTTCAGATTTTGGAATATCTGCATATACATAAGGAGATATCTTGGCGATGGGACCCAACTCGAAACATGAAATTTGTTTATGTTTCAAACAGCTTCATTTATATACCGCTTCATACCGAACTAAAAGTGTCTACATGGTTTACAACTGTAAGCTAACTGCCCCCAACAATCTGGGTACTCATTTTAGCAGCCTCTTTGGAAGGATGTAAGCCTGAGTCGAGCTTGAGCCCCCTTAGCTGGGATTGAACTCACAACCTTATGGTTTTGAGTGGCTGCAGGACAGGCATTTAACCACTGCACCACCAGGGCTCCTTCATATACACCTTGTTACAAATAGACTAGAAGTAATTTTATATACAATATTTTAAATAATTTTGTGCATGAAACAAAGGCCTGAGACAGTCGGGTGGGAAGCAGCATGGCGGCGCCAATTCTAGGGTTTGGGAGTGCACACCAACCACATGCTCCCAAACCCTAGACCGTATGTAGGCTGCCATGATGGCGGTCTCACATCCACACAGGGGCCACCATGATGCAAGTGTGCGCCGGGTCCATACATCAGGTGCCGCGCTTGTGTCATTGATGTGCCACAGTGTGCTAATACCGTAATGATGGCAGTGCTGCACACACCAAAAACAACCTGGATTTTCCGGGTCCTTTTTGGTGCAGAGGGAGCCAGCATGGTTTGGCTGCTGCGGGCTCCCTCGGGAGCTAAAACAAATGGCTCCAGCCCATCCTTTTGGGGCAGTCTGTCGAGCCCCAAAGTTTGTGGACATGGAACCATCAGAAACCAAAGGTGTCCCTCTCTCCACCACCCATGTGGACAGTTTTGGATTTTGGAATATTTCGGATTTCAGAACTCCAGATAAAGGAGTATGTTTTTAGCCTTTAAATTATTCTTAGTGCTTTAATCATTTTCATCTGTTCAGATAAATGTTACTGTACAGTGCCCTGAATTCCTCATATATAGTGCAGAATATAAATACTTTAACAAATAAAATAAAAGCCTGTATTTCTGCAGTACAGATGCAACTAAAGAAATAATTGCAGTCGATGGATACAGATATGGTCCTGGTCCTTGTCACTGTGGAAGAAATAATTGCTGGTGCTCCACATCAGAAGGCTTGGGAAGCTCTGCCCTAGGCAACACACCCTGTGGCTATACTGGCTGAGGGATTCTGGGAGTTATAGTCCATAATAGAACAGATAGATATAGAGATGTGAATGAATGGTTGGCCTTTATAATCTGGTCCTCTTATCTGCTCACGGCGTGCATGTTCTTTCTTCCTTGCCTGCAGGTATATCCGAACCATGTACCTGGGGATCCAAAGCCAGAGACAAAAGGAACACCAGCGGCGCTTTTACTGGGCTATGATGTACGAGTATGCAGACGTCAACATGCTGCGTCTCTTGGAGACTTTCCTGGAGAGCGCCCCTCAATTGGTGCTACAGCTCTGCATAATGATCCAAAAGAACCGTGCAGAAACCTTACCATGTAAGTGTGGTCTGATCTAGAGCATTCATTTCGAGGGCCTTTATTGTTGCACTCCCTTCTTGACCTTCCCCGTGGCCTATAACAGCCTTCCCCAATCTAGCACTCTCTCACTCTGTTGGAGTACAGTGGCCATGCTGGCTGGGAGATGATGGGAGTTGTAGTCCAAAACATCAGGAGGTGGCACTGCCATCCTTGCGGGGGGGGAGCTTGATGCCACTCCTGGTTTTGCAAAATCTGGGATCACTACCATTAATCCAGTTTCCTGCACTTATCAGCATAGGATATTCATAATTCACATAATGTTTCTCACCTATTGATTCTTCACAAAAGCAAGGGGAGAAAGTATTCATCATCATCATCCCCCCCAATCGGGGATGCTCAAGAAAGTGTTCCCAAGAGGTGGGGAAATATCATTAAGGTAACTTAAGATCAGCACTTCTAGAAGTTACTTTTTGGACTACAACCTCCCAGATTCCCCTTCTAGCAGGGCCAATGTTGCAAGTTACCATTTCTGTCGGTCCCCCCCTCCACCTGGCAACAGTGCCAGTAGTTGATAGACCAACCTGCAGAGAAACACACCAAAGTAGGCACAGAGATGGCTTGTATGCAAACCACAAACATATCACACTAATACCGGTGCAAAAGCACAGAGCAGAATTATTGCTTTTACAGCTGAAGGAAGGAGAATGAGCCCTCCCTATTGCTCTCTTTGCTGCACCGCCTAATAAGATACAATGGATGCTAGGAACTATGGACCTCCTCCATTTGGATGGGGGTATAACTGTTACAGATTACCAGCTTTGACGGCAGAAAATCCCAGCTTCTGTTCCTGTGGGGTGACCAGATGTCCTAACCGTGAAGGAGGACAAGGTGCTGCAAAAATGTAGGATATGCAACAAAAATGTAGGACATTACAAAAGAAAAGCTAAAAACACTAATATAAATGTGAATTCATGCTTCTTAGTCATGCTCAAAATGGAGGACATTATGAAATTCCTCTTGAACAGAGGATTGAAAAGTAGGGTATGTCCTGGAATAGGAAGATGGCTGGTCATGCTGTAGTCCTAGCATCTCCAGCCTAAAGAGCTCAGGCAATAGGTGACTGAAGTTGAATGCAGAGGGCCTTCCACACAGAATTCCTGGGGGCTTTGGCAGTGGTGTCACTAGCATTGTGTCACCCTTCCAAGCTATGGGAAAAGAGATTCTATCTCAACATTACGAAGAACATCCTGACATAAGGACTCTTTAACAATGGAAGAAACTGCCTTGGAAGATGGTAGAGATCCCATCTCTGGAGGTTTTTAAACAGAGGCTGGATGAGTGCTTTGATTGTGAGTCCTGCATGGCAGAATGGGGTTGGTCACAATGGCCCTTGGGGTCTCTTCCAACTCTAGGATTCTATGGCCTACTCTGTTCTATAGTCCCACTCTATTCTGCTTTGGTCCGACTTCACCTGGAATGTGAAGTCGAAGGCTTTCATGGCCAGCATCCATAGTTTTTTGTGAGGTTTTTGGGCTATGTGGCCATGTTCTAGAAGGCTTTATTCTTGACGTTTTGCCAGCATCTGTGGCTGGCATCTTCAGATCTTCTCTCTGAAGATGCCAACCACAGATGCTGGTGAAATGTCAGGAATAAACTCTTCTAGAACATGGCCACATAGTCCAAAAAACTCACAAAACACTTCACCTGGAATACTGTGTCCAGTTCTGGCCATCACAATTCCAAAAGGATGTTGAGAAGCTGGAGCATGTCCAGAAGAGGGTGACCAAAATGGTGAAGGGTCTGGAAACCACCAAGCCCTATGAGAAGAGACTTAGTGATCTGGGAATGTTTAGCCTGGAGAAGAGACAGTTAAGAACTGATATGACAACCCTGTTTAAGTATTTAAAGGGGTGTCACATTGAGGATGGAGCAAGCTTGTTTTCTGCTGCTCTAAAGACTAGGACACAGAGCAATGGATGCAAACTAAAGGAAAAGAGATTCCAGCTCAACATTAGGAGGAACTTCCTGACAGTAAGAGCTGTGGAATGTGCCACTGTGGAGAGGATTCTGTATGGTATGGTAAGGGAAGAAGTCAATGGATGGGGTGACACCATAAATTATCACACTGAGTGATGCCAAACCTAGTGATGCCATTGAGATGAGGTCCAAAATTTGGAAGACCAAGTTTTGAGAAACACCGGGTTCAATAAACAGAGGTGTGATGATGCAGCTTCATATATTTGTCTACAAGAGTAACTTGATAATGGGCCAGAACGTGCTGCAGAAATAGTTCCGTTTGAGACCACTTTAATTGCCCTGGCTCAATGCCAGGGAAGTCTGGGTACTGTAGTTTTGTGGGACATTTAACCTTCTCTGTCAAGAGATTCCTGGTGCCACAGTAAACTATGATTCCCAGGGCAGTTAAAGCAATCTTGAAGTGGATTATTTCTGTAGTGTGTTTTGGACCAAAGTTAACTTTTTTATTTTTAACTGGAGGAGGCTGTCTGCAATGCTTGTGAATTGACATTTTCCATGGGCCTGGATTTGAGATTGGAAAGGTCTAAAATAGGGGCAGGCAACTATCAGAGGTTGGGGGGCTGCGTTGTAGGATTGTATTCCCATACCTTCCAACTGTCCTGAGTTGGCAAGGACAATCCTCATTAATCCTCTGTCATCCCACTTTTTCAACTGTTTTTAAAATGTCCCAGTTTCTCCCTCATCCTCTCATTTCCCCCCTTTGTCCTCGGCATGCTTCAGCTCCTGCAAACTGAGTTTGAAATGCAAAAGTAATTTGTGCTCAATGTACACAGCCAGGAGGGAGAAGAGGAGGAGAGAAACGTTCCCTTCCCAGAAGGGTCAGGCAAAAGCAAATACCTATCTTCCTTGTTCTTCCTCCTTAATAATTTTTGCTGTCTTGACCATACTCAGATGTTGCTGGGCCACACATGTCCCAGTTTTCATCTGTGAAATGTTGAAAGGTGCCCCATGTTGGCACCTGTCCAGAAAAGATTTTGCAAGCAAGATGTGATTTTTGTGAGCTTTGCTTACCTGTGGGCTCTAAAAGGCGCTATTTATTCTAGTTCTACAGTTCAGTAATTTGATTACCCTGGAGTCATAGATACCAACTGTTATTCTG
This sequence comes from Sceloporus undulatus, assembly GCF_019175285.1. Taxonomy (NCBI): domain Eukaryota; kingdom Metazoa; phylum Chordata; class Lepidosauria; order Squamata; family Phrynosomatidae; genus Sceloporus; species Sceloporus undulatus. The sequence goes on along the minus strand of NC_056522.1, from coordinate 6,548,886 downwards.
GTCTCTTTCACACTACAGAATTATCACTGTAGAAATAATGCAATTTGACACTGCTTTAACTGCTATGGCTCCATCCTTCAGAATCCTAGGATATGTAGTTTTTTGAGGCATTGGCACTCTCTGGCAGAAAAAGCTATAAGACCTTGTAAAACTACAAACCCAAGATTCTATAGGATGGAGTTACAGTTACAGCACTTAAAGTAGTGTCAAACTGCATTATTTCTACAGTGTAGATGAACCCTTAGATACCTCTTTAAACTGGCATGGCTACATCCTACAGAATTCTAAGGATTTGTAGTTTAGTGAAGCACAAGGGATATGTAAATATCTCACAAAACTACAAATTCCAGCATTCTATAGGGTGGAACTGTGGCTGTGAAAGTGGAATCATACTACAATGGCTTCATTCACACTACACCATAAAGTAGTTTTCAAACTGGTTTAAACCACTTTAAAGAGCCCTTGTTCACACCAGCGCCAAATTTTCTGATGCGGTTTGTGGGGGGCATTGTTAAACCGGTTCTTCAAAATATGAGGCATTTACCGCATCTTTTTAAACAATTCGGTTCAATGCAAGTGTGAATGTGTTGTCAGCTGGATTTGGTTCCTTGTGACCCAATCATCCCTGTGACGTCGCACATTTTAGAATCCATTTTGAATCGATCCAGTTGTTAATGTGAATGTGAAGTGAGTTAAATTGAAACAAGCAGGTTTGATCGTGGCCATCTAAGTCTGAACACCTATTTGGTGTTGAATCACTCCATCGATTCAAAATAATCCAATGCAAAAATTGGTTTATTATGTAGTGCGAATGAGGCCTCAAAATGTCTAATGTGAAAGAGATAGGCAAGGTGATAAAGGATCTAGGTAGGAGAAGGCTAAAGAGGAGACAAGAGAGATTAAAACTGGAAACGTATGAATTAAAGAGTGTTTTGCTGATTGAAGCCATTTTAGGAACTGTCAGTAGGCAGTACAGTTTCCTCATCAAGAGTATGGGGGGACACATGGGCCTCTCAGTGGTCCTCAGAGAGCCAGACTCCCAACTCCCCAAATACTATTGCTGGTTTTAAAAATACTTGAAATGCTCCCCTGCAGCTTCTAGGGAGCCTGGGGTCAAGTGTGTCATGTTTCTGTCTTGCTGACTCCCAGGTTCTCTTTATACTGTAGAAATCATGTAGTTTGACACCACTTTAACTGCCATGGCTCCATCCTACAGAATCCTGGGCTTTATAGTTTTGTGAAGCCCCATTGCTCTTTGGCAAAGAAGGCTAATGACCTGGCAAAACTACAAGTTTCGGGGTTCCATTGGATGCTGCTGTTGTTGTTTTCGTTGTTGTGTAACTTAAAGTCATTTCCAACTGGTGGCAACCCTAAGGTCATGGGGTTTTCTTGGCAAGTTTTGTTCAAAGAAAGTTTGCTCTTGCCTTCTCCTAAGGCTGAGAGCATGTGACCTGCCCAAGGTCACCCAGTGGGTTTCATGGCCGAATGGAGACTCGAACCCTGGTCTTCATAATTGTAGTCCAACACTCAAACCATAATGCCACACTGGCTCTCCTAGAGCATTTGAAGTGGTGCCAAACTGCATTATTTCTACCATGAGTGTAGATGCCGCTAAAAGAGCCAGTGTGCCAGGGTGGCATGGTAGTTTGAACATTGGACTATGACTCTGGAGACCAGGGTTCAAATCTTCACTTGGCCATGGAAACCCACTCTGTGACCCTTGGCAAACCTCGCCCTCTCAATCTCAGAGGATGGCAATGGCAACCCCTCTGAAGAACCATGCCAAGAAAACCCCATGATAGGGTTATGTTAGGGTCGGCAGAAGTCAGAAACAACAACAACAGATGCCCCTTAAGACCCAATGGAAGACTTTTTCCAAAACAGCACTTGACTAAAAGTCACCCCTACACAACTTAAGTAGTTCAAGGAGAGGGCCAAAATTTTTCCAGATTCGTCACCTATGTTTTCTTTTATAGGCAAGGAAGCACTTTGAGGTTAAAAAGAAAATCTCTAAAAAAATAAAAATAAAAAAAATATGGCAGGACCCTTGAGATCCACAAGAAAGTCCTTGGGAGATCAGGCATGGCTTGATGGAGCTCACATTCCCTGCCTTTGGCCTAAGCTGACTAAACCCGCTGCTTCTGTAGGTGATGAAATTCATGCAAGCAGTGGCCCAGATGATTTGCACGGCATGGAGGTGCTCACATCACAGGTCAAGGAATGATGCTTCTGCTTATTTTTCTCTTTCTCTTCCTCCTCTAGATCTTTTTCGCTAACGTGGCCCGCAATTGTAAACATGCTCCACACCTGCCCCCCCTGGAGGATGCGTTCCTTGTCCTGTGCTTCCTGTTTAACTCTGTGGATTTGTGTGTTCTTCCGGCAGGTGTGTCCTCTGTGGCCTCCCTGATGTCCCTGGCTTGGGTGCTAGCCTCCTATCACAAGCTTCTTCGGGACTCTAGGGATGACAAGAAGAGCATGAGCTACAGAGGGGCCCTTATCCATCTCTTCTGGCGCCTCTTCACCATCTCATCCAGAGTTATCTCTTTTGCCCTCTTTGCTTCCATCTTCCAGCTCTATTTTGGGATCTTTGTCGTGGTCCACTGGTGCGCCATGGCCTTCTGGATCATCCATGGTGGGACAGACTTCTGCATGTCTAAATGGGAGGAGATTCTCTTCAACATGGTGGTAGGGATCGTGTACATTTTTTGCTGGTTTAATGTCAAGGAAGGGCGGACCCGATACCGAATGTTTGCCTATTACACCGTAGTCTTGACAGAGAATGCAGCCTTGACGCTCCTTTGGTATTGGTACCGAGATCCCGACACCACTGACTCCTACGCTGTGCCAGCACTTTGTTGTGTCTTTCTTAGCTTCGCTGCCGGGATCGCGCTGATGCTCTTGTATTACGGCGTCCTGCATCCCATGGGGCCGAGAGCTAAGATTTTTGCCAGCTCCTGTTGCGCCGAGTTGCTCTGGGGCATTCCTTTGCCCCCTGACGTTGAACCCATGGCTCCCCAGACCCCTGGGTACAGGGCGGCCCAGGTTACGCCAACCAGAGTGGCCACGGAGCAACAGGAGGAACTCACAGCTGACACTTGCTTGCCAGTTTTCCAAGTGAGAGCAATGGTGCCATCAACTCCGTCTGGGAGACCCTACCACCCAGAAGGCCCTCTCATTAAGATAGACATCCCAAGAAAGAGGTACCCAGCTTGGGACGCCCATTTTGTAGACAGGAGGTTGAGAAGGACTATAAACATTCTCCAGTATGTCACTCCCACTGCTGTAGGAATTAGGTACAGAGACGGACCTCTCTTGTATGAATTGCTACAGTATGAATCTTCACTTTAAAACCTCCTTTAAACACAAACACACACACACACACAAACACACACACAAACACACACTGTCACAGACAAACAAACAAACAAACAAAATTAAAGGAGGGAATTTGGGGGTGGGAAGGGTTAGGTTAATTGTTTACGGTCAACACGGCTCATGAAACTTACCTTCCAATAAGTTTTCTTTCTGGTTGCAGTATGTATTTTGGAGGGAAAAAGGAAAAAAATTAAGAGAGAGATCCTCTATGTTTTGTAAGTAAAAACAAAAAGAAAAACTTTTCTTTTGTTTTTTACACACAGGAGAAAACAACAACAACACAAACCAACCAGTATTTCAACTTCCACGCTTTAGAGGCCGGAGAAAAGTGAACACCTCTCCGCCTCTGAGTTTTATACCTTACACCAAGTGTAGGACATTATCATAGGGATTGGTGCTGATTGAAAATAATAATAATAATAATACTAATAATAATAAAAAATAAAACAAACAAACAAAAAAACCTACAACTGCCTTATGCCCTTAGGTGCTGAGTTTCATTATGTACTGTCACCTCCCTCATGCAAAACTCTGATGATTTTAAGGACAGATATAGATATATAGATATATGTACATATATTTGAAATATATATATATGTATATGTATATTTACACACACACGTGTGTGTAGATATATGTATATAATCTATTCTAAAAATATGAAACTAGAAAAAAAATCAGATGAGAAGGAAATGTAACTCTTTCTATTCAATTGGCACAAAATGCTCCAAATTATTATCCCTGGCTAAGCAAATGAACAAGCTAGTCTTAAAGGCGGATCATGGCTGGATTGTGATTTGGCACAGGGGTTATTTTAATAGTACATATTTAAATTCTGTTTCCTCAGGCCAGTCTGAACGATGTTTGTTACGTCACGACTGCATCCCTGATGCAGAGAAGAAGAAAAAAACTGGGGGTGATTCTTTACGATTCACTGTACTTAGCTTGAATCTCAGGGTGTAATCCTCTTTCTTTCTTTCTAAGTCAATGAAAAAACGGCTTTTGACGGGTACCCACCTGGCCAAAGCAACTGGAATCGTGTCGCAGATATGTTTGCTGGTTTATTGGTTACCCAGTTCGTTCAAATGGGACGAATTCACTCATGTGCCCGAAAGAATCCATGAGCAGATTTCTTCCTCCCATTTAACTGAATCGGGAAACCATTACATCTTCAAGCTTGGAACTTCTCCCCGCCTGTAAGAAATTGTTAAAGTTGGGGTGTCAGTCTCTGAAAGCAAGTTATTTCATTGGCTTTTTTTTTCCCCCTTGCAATTGATATTGGGATCAATAAGCTTCAGAATAGCAAAACACTTGTCAGTTTGATTTCTGGAAACAAACTTTAGATGGCCTTTAACTCTGGAAAGAAATACCAAAAAAAGAAAAGAGAAAAAACAAGAACTTAAAAAACATTAAGTTCCATAACGATGGCCCTTCCCTCCCCACAACCATTCTCAGTCTTAATAAAACTCAGCATAGTAGCAAAAAGAAAGTTAATTTAAAGGCACAGTTCTTAAGCTTTGACTGGTAATTGGGCTTTGACCTGCAGGCATCATTTTAAGGCTGTAAAGAGGGAAACGTGAATTGAACTGGTAATGACGCATTTCGTTTTTTGAAAGGGCCTTAAAGTGATCTTAAACCGTGTCCCATGATTTGTGCATGTTTTTTCTGCTTTCTAAAGGAAAAGATGGAAAACAACCTGTGGAAAAATTGAGAATTGAAACTTGGAGTGGGAATCACTCATCATTGAGGTGTTTCTGGCGAAAATTTGGTGCTTAATCTTTCTATTGTTTATTGTTGTGATGGTTTAGCCAAGAATCGTTTGACTTTCCTCATTGCATTTTTCTCTCCCGGGGAGCTGCAGACACATACTGGTTTCAGTGGTGCCCGCCACTGTATGGACATAGGAATGAAACAACGCATCCGAACAACTGGACGGTCTAGCATAGGATGCCAACTTCAGCACTTAGACCTTTACTCGCTGGAAAGTGGAAAACCTAAAAAACAACAACAACAACCAAGACAGTTTGTGTGAAACATACATGACGTCTGAAGGTTTACACTCGATTCCTTTCTTCCTTGTGTCTGGGCTGAAATGGTTGACTGTGCGTACATGATTTCCATCCATCGAATATTGTTTTGTTAAAGGATTTTTTTTTTCTCCCTCTCTCATCTAGGGCATCTTTTCAGTTCCCTGCCTCAGAAACTGAAGGGTGAAAGGGGAACAAGCAAACCAACAAAAGCTAGCGTTTACTTCCGTAAAAGTGATTGCATTTTCTGTGTGTAGTAGGTGCAATTTTTTAAAAAAGAAAAATCAGAAATACTGTAACATGTTTTAAAATGGCAAAAAATATATTAATGATAATAACCCAACAACAAAAACAGCCAAATTGATCCATTCGAAATACAAGTTCAGCCGAGGAGGGGTGCAATTCTGATGGCTTATATGTAATTGGTTTTGTATAGGTTTAATTTGCAAAGACCAATTTGGTAACTTCTTTTCTTTTCTGAAGCTGAAAGGTTTTCACCTGAATATACCTGACAGAGAAACAACATTTGCAAAGGAGATTTGCTTTGCAGTGGCCTGGGCATTATTGTTGCTATTCTTACTCTTATTCTTATTACTAGTGCTATTATTGAATTTTTTTCAGTGTGTTTTAAAAAAAAGTCTTGAGGATTTATTGCCAGATGCATAAATATCCTAAAAACGTTTTAAGCCAAATTTTCCACTGGTCTCAGGGCAATTAATAATTCTTGTGTATGTGTATATATATATGTGTATATATATATATATATATATATATATAGCATCTCTGGGCTTCTTGTTGTGATTCGTTCAATGAGCACATTTTAAAATTAGAGCCTTAATTTTTGTTTTAGTTTAGTTTTTGTTTTATGCTCCTCTCCTGTCAAACTCTCGCCTTGTCCTAATTTACTGAGGCTATCTCCTATCTTGTGACTAAACCTCATTTCATTCCGTTTTATTTTCCATCTTTCTCCCAATATGGGACCCTAAGGCAGCTACTGTTTAGCTTTCATAAAATGCTTTCTTGGAGCTTTCTTTATAGGCACATACATGCAGCTGGAGTCTTCTTGTTTTAAAATGACGATCAGTTAAGTATAAGACTGTGGGTGGATGCTGGTAAGAGCCAAGCCTCTACAGAAGAGAACTCCATGGGAGAACTGGGTAGGAAAAGTTTCTTATATCTTATTGACATGACATATATCCAGTGGTGTTGGCCATATCGCAAAGTATAATAACAACCAAAATCCACAAAACAGCTATGCCTTTACTGAGCCAACCAAAATGCACAAAATACACATTGCAAGCTTTTGATGCTCCACTGGCTTCTTCATCAGGCAAAGGTATTAAAAATCATACAGAAAGAGGGAAAATGACAATGTTACAGGCCTCATATTTGTCAAGACGTTGTTGTTGTTCTCAGTTTAGATGGTATGGAGGGATATTCATGCATACAGGCAGGCCATTCCTTCTTCTAGCCCTGTAGGTGATGCAAGACAAGGCATCTTAAAGTCCGGGGGGCGGGGGGGATAAATTCCATTAGCAACACACAAAAAGATATGTCCTTTGGGATCCAGGTTGTCTCATTAGCTATAGAAGACATGCGTGCAAGTACATGTGCCCAGAAAGGGCACTACCCCATAGTCCAACACTCAAACCACTATGCCATGCTGGCTCTCATTCTTCTTCTTCACTCTTCTTCTTATTAAATAGGATTTTATATTAATGTGAAACATGGAAGAGTCGTAGTTACTAATTTACTATCAAGCTAGTCAGACCCCCTGTTTTCACCAGAAGATAATTACTGCGAAGGCTGCCATGATGTGACGGCGGCCGTCCATCTGGAATTTATTTATTTATTTCTATTTTATTTTTACCCTGAGATTCTAGTTGGGGAAAAAATCATTCAGTGAGCATTATAACAGTAAATGGAGTTGCCTTATGTAAACTATATTATATGAAACCCATTATTTTTAAAGACTGGATTTTCAATTTTAAAAAAATAAAATAAAAGTAAATTAATTAAATTAAATTAAAACATAAAAACAGAATAACACATAGCAAAAGCATGCTGATTAAAATAAGTAACAGCATCCATTGCAGGCCGTTTTCATTACCTTCTATGTAATTCAGAGAGACTGCGACCTTAGGCTTTTTTAAGCATAAAAAGAGATAAAGGAACATTGTACAGTCTTTGTGGATTCAGCCTATGGCATCAGATGCACCTGAAGAAGTGGTCTCAATGCATGAAAGCTTTATGCTTGAAATTTCTTCTTCCCAGGTAATCTCAAAGGTGCTTCTGCATTCCTTCATCTCTTTTTGACCACTGACACAATGAGTCGGTGTGTAATGGTAAAACCAGGGCTGCAGAAATAAAGCACACTTGAACTTCCATGGCTCAGTGCTACTGTGAGCGGCCTTGGATCCCAATAAATAAATAAAATGCTATTTTTTTTTATTTATCATTTGGTGGTGCCCTTCTTTGACAGGGAAGGCTAAATATTTCACAAAACTACAAATTCATGACATTGAGTTATGGCCATTAAAGTGGTGTCAAACTGCTTTGTGTTTGCAGTGTGCCAACAGCTTAGGACTGGAGAGACCCAGGTTCAGCTTTCCATGCTCCCACGCAATGTAACTTTGAAACAGTCCCCTTCTCTCAGCCAAACTACCTTACAAAATTGTTTTGGGGATGAAATGAGAGTTTGGGCATGAACAATACTTTGAGAATCAGGGGGCATAAATGAAACAAATAGGTACATTGTGATTTGTTTGTAGTAGAAAAAGGGGGAAATCAATTTAATTTTAAAAAATAATATAATATGACAGCCAAAGTCAGTTATGAAATTTCTTCACTCTGCAAACTCACCTGAGTCTGACCTTAAGTGGAGCTTAAGTAGTGCAAGACATTATAGTGGTTGAATGCTTCTTACTAGACGATCTGCAAGCAGTTATTACTTTACAGCCAACTTCAGAAGATTGAGGTGAGAATAAAATGGGTGAAAAGCCATGCACACCACCTGGATTTTCTAGAGGAAGGCTGGGAATTAGAGTCAATGAACACAACCATTCCTTCTTCACACTTACCTTTTTGGTTGAGTTTGGTTCACATTTTACATTTTAAATCAGGCTTCTGCAATCCATATTTGTTTAACAAAAAATCTTGTAGCTCTTTAAAAATTAACAATTTTTATTTCTCTCCTCCGCAAGACACTTGAGAGGTCAGTTGGGCAGAGAGACAGTGACTGGCCCATTGCCACCGCATGCCATTTGTGGGAAAGTTGGTTTTTGGAACTGCACTCAAGATCAACATTTCCTCCACTGCATTGCACTAGACATCTCTTTAACAGACATCTACCTCACCCCATGTCTTAGGACACGTGCACACACACACAAGTGCTTGTGCAAAACGTGGGTGCTATTTACACCTCACCCGCAGGGTGAAAAGCAGTCGGGGGAAGAAAACAATGTTGGCTTGGGGGCAGACACCATCAAGGCTTGTGACATGCATTTGCATGTAACCTGAATACATAGCCAAGAATTACTGGTTTTGACTGCAATGGGATAGTTAAGAAGACTACCTAGTTCTAGTTTGGCTTCTGACGTGAATTGGTATAGTTGGTCTTGGGCAAGCTATTGTCTTTCTTCCACAACTGACCTATCTTTCAGGAGTATAGATTTTCTTGAAATAATTCTACTAAATGCTTTGCATCAGAATGGAACTGAGATATCAGTGCTGGCAATTAGAACATGGATGGGAGACAGCCAATGAATCCCAGGTGCTGTAGCCTCTATTTCAATGGGAAGAACTTGCAAAAGCCACCTCTGAGAATCTCTTGCCTAAGAAAACCTTATGAAATGCATGGGGTCGGCATAGGTCAGCAGGTCACTTGAAGGCACATACACAGACATGCCTAATTTTGTGGGTACAGGTGGAGTCCTTCCCCCACAAATCTTCATGAATCTGCATGAAATTTGTGTGAGGCAAAACTCATCACTCTCTGCCAGAGCTTCTCTGAGCATCCATTGCCACCATTTTCTACCCATCAGCCCCTTTTAGAGCAATTGTATACAATGACATACAAAATGTCATTCCTTGGGGGTCTCAAGTTTGGGATGCTGGATGCAGGAAGGAGTTCTAAAGAGTGTTATGTCTTGTTCCCCTCCCTGACCAAAAAAAAGCATTGCCAGATATATGAGCATTTCTCCACCCCTGCATTTTATCCCAAATTTGAACATTTTGGAGCACATTGGCTCTATAAATGCAGTGTGCCTGTGTATTGGCCTTTGAGTCACCTCTCAACATATGGCAACCCCATGAATTTAATAGGATTTTCATAGGCAAGGAATACTCAGAACCAGTTTACTAGTCCCTTCTTCTGAAATATAGCCCACAGTACCAAGTATTTGTTGGTGGTCTCCCATCCAAGTACTGACCCAACTTAGCTTCCAAGATCAGACAGGATCTAGTGAATATGGTATACCTTTCTTTTGCATGCCTCTGTCATACCACATATACTCCAAAAGTATGTGTTGGGCAGCGGGGAAGTTTGCTCACCATTCTAGTAAGGCAAACTGTGGTAAAGATTTGATAGTTTTGCAAATCTGGTGCTTAGCCACTATTCCCTGTGGCATGTCTCAACAGAAGCCCCGTAGTGCTTTCAAGAAAAAGAAATCTTTAAGTCTACAAGTACCAAAGGACACATGCTGAACCATCAGGATTTGTGTGCATACATAATTTGGCTAGTTTGTAACTTTCTCTGCTGCAAAAACCTTCTCGTGCCTGTTTTTCTGTGCCATTTCTGACAACAAAAGACTTCAAAAATCGATGAGTGGGTCAGTGGGAAATTATAGAGGCTAGCAATTCTGTCCCTCCTGGCCTTTTCCCAAATTTCATACATTAAATTGAGGTTGATTGGAACGTTTCCAAGAGGGAAATACAGTTCCTTTTCTGGAGGTTGCGTGAAAGTGTTTCCACACTTGTCTTCTGCCTTAGAAGTTCTTGAGAATGGCCTATGACTGTTGAACTCATGTGGGGAAACAGATGGAAGCTATTCCTTTTCACAACTCAGGTATATTCTGGTGCAGAGAACCTCAGCTAATGGTTAAGACATCAAGGCTTCTCCCAAAGGTACATGGGCAAATGTTTCATTGATGCACTCTGCCAAGAACGCTTTCAGCATTGTTTTCTTTCCCTGGTTCTAAACACAGAATGATCAGGTCTGTTCAAGAACAAGTGGCAAAAACAAAGGTGTGGAAACTTGATCCTACAGAGCCATCACTACATAATGACCTGATACCAAGATATATTTGCACTAAGAGAGTCTGGAATCCAGCATGATTTCTGAAATAAAGAAACTGCCAGTGTTTATGTGTGTGTTTCCACTGGATCTGGTCTGAACTATGGGCTGGTTCACTCACGGATGTATAGGACTGTAATCTGTGATTCATTACACCAGACGGCTAGAATCTGAATGCGTGAAAAGATTGCCATGAAAAGTCTGTTTGCTATAATACTGAGCAATGTGAAAATACTCTTAGTGGGTGTTACATCCGTGATGGCTCATTTCGAACATGCGGGTTACCATTTGATGTTACAGGCACCAAGTGATGACTTGCTGAGGTGAAGCAGCACATGGTTTGGGTTTCTATGCACTAGAAATTGTGTGGGGACTCCTGTGGGAAGAGAGCAATCCAGCTTTGAAATTATTCTTCCTTTCCCCCATCCCCATATATGTCAGCATCTGGATAGTGCATTGTGGGGAGGGATGACTGTGGGTGGCAATTTCAAAACATCATGAAGTGTTTTGAAATATTATCTATGGCCTGATACAGACAGCCAAAATAAAGCTGCTTCGAGTCACTTTGCAAGTACTCTATTTAAATGATGCATACATCCGAAGAGTCCAGAAGCCACGCCAAAGCCACGATCCAGTCCTAAGGACTGGAGTGCAGCTTTGGTGCAGCTTTCAGACTCTTAGGACACATGCATCATTGAAACACCATACCTCCAAAGTGACTCAAAGCAGCTTTATTTTGGCTGGCTGTATAGGGCCTATAAATAGTATTTTAAAACCATATTTTGTTAGATCCCTTTGGAACACACTCAATAAGATAAGGGCGACTTTCCAGTCAAGCTCATGTGTCCTTTTTTACTTCATGTGTATGGATTTCAGGCTTTTTTGCTGCCAAGATAATGTTGAGGTGGCATTCTAACTTTTGTGACTTGGAAACATTGGGTTCTCTTCCTAGCCATTTCTTTGCACAATCCAAAATCTGTCCTTTAAGCTTTCTGTCTCTTCAGTTGATCTGTCTGTAAATGATTTGTGATCACCTTAACCTACCTCACAGGGGTGTTGTGAGGCCCAGTGACCACCTGCCCAGCATGTGGATGAAAGGTGCTAAACAGTATGATGTCTTTATTGTCTTTGTTGTTAGTTTTATTTGACCATTTGGTAAAGAAGTGATTTGTTCACCATGAACCAAAAACACTATGGTCTTTGCTAATGGCAGTGAGCCATCCTGCCCATCTGTGGGTCTGGAAAATTGACTGTCTCATTGCATAAAGTCAAGGTGCAAGACTGCCTTGAGGCTGGTTCACACATGCATGCACCCACTCATTCACTTGGTGACTCCCAACTGAATGTGTGAACGGGCTCCATTGAAAAGCCTTGTGGTTGCAATGATATGAACAGTGTACTTAGGGTGTTTGATCTCAGATAGCATGTTCACACAAGCACTACCACGCACGCACACATCAACAGCAGCACTTTTAGCATAGATATGGGAGAACAAGTCCCTTATACAACCTTAGCTCTCACCTGGTACTGCGTGCCATTTTCTAACAGTTTAATACGTGGTTTTTCTCTCTGTTTCTGACTTGAGCAACTTTCTAACCAATACTTGGTTACTTGTGTTGGTCTTAATGCTTGCCATCTTCCTGTCAAACACAGTGAAATGCTTGCTCATAATTTGGGGAATAGCCTTGATTCACTGGGGGGGAAACAGCCTACAGCTATAGGCTGCAGAGAACCCCCCTCATTGCTTGACTTACAAAAGTTCATTTAATTGCCTTTATGTTTCCTACTTGCCTGGCATATGACTCTCTGTTGCATTTGTTATATGGCAGGTTGTTTGCTTTTTTAAAAAAATGTATTATTTCATCATACTATTATTTACCTGTATTACCTTGTAATAAGGCAACGAAAGGGAATGAATGAATGAGCAAAAGAGGTGCCGAGAATCTATTACAAACAGTCCCATCCATCCATAAGTAGTTCCTCCAAAAATGTTGGCTGTGATCTAACAAACTGTGCCACTAGTTTTCTACACCCAAATGGGATCTGGGCATGTGTGGTTACAAAAATAACCCAACTCCTTCCTCCAATAAAATAGACTTGAACCCAAGGAGAGGATTACAGTCATCAACAGTATGGAAGGATTTCTGTGCAAAGGAGAGAATGGGCCAAAATAAGAATAAATATCAGGGAGGGGAGGGAATAAGGATTCAGTGTTAAGGCAACTGGTTAATTCACACTGCTTTCCAAACTAGACTGAGGAGCAGAAGGGGGCTGCAAAATCCTCTGAATTTTGAACACATTACAAAATAATTGGTGGTATCTCAGCAGCCCAGAGAATGGCTATAATGTCTGTTGCTCAACTTCGGAGGTGGCTCCCAATCTTACAATTTGCTCCCCATCTAGTGTCATTTCACAGTGGCCATGGTTCCAGTGCTTGTGTTCAGAGATGCCTTTAACTAAATGTAGACAATGGGTATTGGTCTTGTTATTGAATCAAAGGATATCCCTGGAATACCTGGGTATTTGGATTGGATATGGGTGTCCCCTGTTTCTACAAATCAGTTTATTATTATTCTTAATACTCATTTTTAAGCCTGTCTGGAAAATATGGAAGAGGAAAATTGGGAAACAGGAGAGAGGAAGAAATGTGTGTGAGGGGCTGGGTCAATCTTTCAAATAGCTATGTTCTTCTAAAACCTTCCCTTTGGAGCTGTGATTCCTTTTCTCAACCAGCTCACAAACTGAAATCCAATTGTTAGTCCCAATTAAAGTAGTCCCAGTGTATCAACAGAACTTTCTCATGTATTGGCTTCCTGGCTTCTCATTTATTACTGGCTCTACTTTGGTGAAATTAAATAATTGGATTTAAGACAGACTGTTCATATACTACAGGTTGAGTCTCCCTTATCAGCAATGCTTGGGACCAGAGGTGTTTTGGATTTTGGATATTTACTTATTTATTTGGATTTTGGAATACCTATATTTACATAATGTTCTATCTCGGAGATGGGACCCAAGTCTAAACACAAACATTCATTTATGTCTGTGGTTCACCTTATACACATAGCCTGAAGGCAACTGTAAACAATATTTTTAATACTTTTCTGCATGAAATGAAGTTTGTGTACATTCACCCATGAAAAAAAGTTTTGGTTTTTGAAATATTTCGGATTTTGGAATTCTTCATAAGGGAGATTCAGCCTGTATCTCGGAGATGAAAGAAGAAAAAGAATTAATGTTTGGTTAATGGAGGACAAATAGCGTTTTTTGGATGGGAGGGCATCTTAATTCTTGCATTTGTTGGTTTATTGAAAGACAATTTAATTAGCCCTCCTGTGAATAGAGTGACCACATTGAACAGAGTGCAGAAAATCTAAACCATTAAGAGCTGTGTAAAAGATATCCCCGATTCAAATACTCAGTGGAAGGCAACTTTCTGGGCCCTTTACATGAGATATTTTATCAGGAGATCCCAAGGATTAAAACCAAGGATCATGTAGATGCCAGGTCTGCCTTCCACCACTGAGTTGTCACCAGCATAATATAGTGATTAGAGTGCTAGGCTAATAGGTCCAGACAGACCCGGGTTCAAATTCGTAGCCCTGAAGCTGACCTGGAAGTCATGAACCAGTCACTACATATTAATAATAATAATAAAATCTTTATTTATATCCCGCCCTTCCAAAAAGATCAGGGCGGCTTACAATATGCAACAAGTGCAAACAAATACAGGTTAAAAACATAAAACATCAGTAATACACAATCTAAAAACAATAACAAAGGCCCCGTTAGCCCATCCTCATGGCCACGGAAGAGGAGGGAGGCCCACAGGATATTTAATCGGGGAATGCCTGCTTGAATAGGAAGGTTTTGAGATCCTTCCTAAATTGGGCCAGGGTGGTGGATGAGCGGAGCTCCGTGGGCAGCGTGTTCCAAAGGGCTTCACCTACTTCTAAGGATACTTGCATGGATAAATTGGCAGGGAAAGAGCATCATACATGCTGTCTTGACCTCCGTGGATAATGGATACAATTATCATTTGTTAAATAATTTCCAAGCTTTTACTTTTCTTGGCAGGATGTTGCAGAGTCAGAAAAGTAGCACTTCCTAAAATTGCCTGTTCTACACAACTGCTAAAGAGACAGATAGCCTGTACTCTGTTGCATCTGGTCACCCAACCAGGACTTAATAAAAATCTTGCCTTTTGAGAAAGACACTGATAGTTGCTGTCATCTGTATTTAAGAACCTGCCTCCTTTCATATTGTGGTCCGAAGAAGGTTGTCACAGGGAAAACTCACTTTGGTCCATTCACTCAATTCATTGTCTGCAGGGTTAGGGTACAGAAGAGAGGTTATTGATTCCATTGTGGCAAAAAGGGATGCAGTGGGGAGCTTAAAACAGAACTAATAGCCCTGATAATTTTAAATTGTGTTAAAATGGAAACAAAGATCACTACATGTGGCAAAAGTCTCTGTGTGTGTTTGTGTGAGAATGCGATGTTGTCACCCTATCTCTTAGTCTCTCTCCCTGTACTCTTCCACTTCCTGCTTGCTTAGGATATTGTCAAACATGGTGTTGATGCCAAGGTTTCATCTGACTATTATTGATTATTGGATGCTGTGACACTAACTTGGGTGGGTGTCACCAGGGCCGTGTTTACACTAGTGCCTATTTCCATGCTTTCGCAGAATAATCTCTCCTGCATCATCAGCAAGTGCCCACTGGAAGTGAAGGCATAGCTGTGGTGGAGGAGAGCCCACTTCTGGCACCATCGCTGGTGGCATGTAGACTCTGATGCTTCAATCAGAGCAGCAATTGCAGCCATCTGCAGTGCCAGTTGCAGAGGTCTGATGCACAGTAGTACATAGCTAACCTATGGTGCCATCGTGTGAAACCAGTTTATATACATGTGCTAACACAGATGCAGGCTGAGAGACACTCAGTCCATCTGCATGTTTTAAAACCGAGCTAAAAGAGCAAGGGGAGGGCTTTTTTTCTTTGTGATTCCCTGGATCACAGCTCTTATTGAAAATCTGTTCCCTGGCTTCAGTCAGGCAGCTTTGAGAGTGCAAGATGCAGAGCACTGAAATTGTGAGCTTCGGGGGTGTCAAGTAAAGGAAATAGAACTGTAATTGCCACTTGCTTTAGTGTTACATACAAGCATCCTCATCAAGGAACAGCCTTCAGTGAGGTTGTAAAGCTGTGTAAGGTCCTTGTCACTTCAGATGGAATGATGCGGTGTAATACTCCTTCATACAAAATCATTCCTTGAATATAGAAGGTCAACACCAGGAAGGTCTGCTGGGCTAAAACAATTCTTCAAGATATGCTTGCTTTTTGCATGGAGGCCATGTTTCAAATGGAGGTGTATTCAGTTATGCAAGCCTCTCTCCTTGAAGTGGTACAACCCAAATGCACCTCCCTGAAAGTTACATTAAAAGCAAGTGCCACTGGCCAGTTTGTTCTGGGTACTTGCTATGGAATCTAAGTGTAGTATGGCCTAGAGAAGGCAGAGGCAATGGGGAGTTGTGTGGTTTACAAATATGCAAAGGCGCTGCAAAGATAGGAAGGTGCACAGTTTATATGAGGAGGAAAAATGATTGCCAAACACACACACAACTGCCCCGCTCTGAGATCTTTGGGGCAGTGGTTCTTAAACCATGCTGAATGGCTGTACTCAGGCTATCTTGTTTTCTTGTGGACCAGCATGTTTTCTTATCTTGGGGTTACCCTGCGGGGAGGGCATATGTGGTGGGAACATAACTGCGATCTGGTGATGTGTTGTATGTATAGCTGGAAGACTGAAGCATAGCTACACAATCCAAGGTTTCTTTGAAGTTTTCTCTGCAGTGGCTTGCACTGCTGAAAAGATCTTTTTAAAAATTTAAACAGGAACGTGAGTTGCCTGTGCAGCTTATAGTGGAATCACATACTTCTGTGCTCCATTTTTCCTGGGAACTACCCGAAAGTCCAGCTGGATGTCACCAGTTTCAACACCCCTTCTCATGACCACAGTGGAAGGATGATTGCTCTGGCAATGGCACTTTGTATACTAACCATGGCTATTGCAGAAAAATTGTCTCAGTCCTTGTCTGCGGGGGTGTTTTACCCTGAATTCCCACCGCCAGGCTCACTGCATCCTGCTTACACAGTGCAGGGCCAACACCTTGAATTGGGCCTGGACTGTCTTCACAATGCCCACGCCTGATTTGGGTCTTCCTCACGCATTTTAAAAACTCACCCTTTTGCTGTGGGGTTTCAGGGGTTTTTCATCAACTGTTGATATTTTGTATAGCTGGAATGTTAGGGAAGTAGAAGTCAGTCTGGAGTAGGGGCTAGGCAGAAAGGAAAGAGTATTGATTTCTACTTTGAGGCTCAAGCCAACATGAAGTGCAGTCTCCACTGAAATGAACATTGAATGTGAGTCAGTGGAATTTGGCAGTTCGTGGTGGTTGGTGGTGCTTGTTGTCTGCAAGGACATTCTAGGCCTGAAGTGCCAAGATGAAGCATATAGAGGCAGATTTCAGTGTTAAGGATATGGCAAAGTAAAGAGCCACTGTTGTTCCAAAACAGATTTCAACCCATTACAACCTTAATTGTTCATAATTGCTTCCTGCCTTTATTTTTTTGTGCAATGATGAGGCAAGTCAGTATAATGAGAAAAACTGTCATACAGACCCCACGTCACTGAAGGTGCGATCCTATGCTCTTTTGCCTGGGAGTAGGTCTTATTTAACTCTGATCCCTAGTAAACATGGTGGAAGTCACTAGAGGATTGTTCATTTTACTGTCTTCTCCAAAGTTATAAGGGAACCATTCAGGAAAGAACTAAGGTTGTTCCATAGGGTTAACAAAGGAATTGGAACTGAAGTTATGTAGAGAGACTGGTTGCTGTGGTCATGTCATGCATCTACTTCTCTCTTTGAATTGCTTACTGATTCATATGTGGCAAAGTTCCTACACAGATCTCCTTATTGCAGAAGGGAAATTGCACACGAACTATTGTTGTGATGAGCACACATGTGTATCATGTAAGAAAGTGTGCAGCCCTAGCTGGTCATGACTTGCCATAATGTTAGCACATGGAGAAATCTGTAGAATGGAAACATAAAATATATTGTCCTTATTGTTGTTGTTGTTGTTGTTGTTATTTAGAAAATTAGGTAGGAGGAGATCGTAAGAATCTCTCTTGTGTAGCATTCCACAACTTTGTGGCCACTACAAAGATGACCCTGCTCATAATAGCCACTAACGTACTCTTGATTACAAAGGATCTGGAGTGGGGTCTCATCAGAAGATCTTAAAGGCATGGGATGATGCATTCCACACATAGATGTCAACATGTGCAATAGTGTACAAATTGAATATATGCAATTTTCTACCCAGAAGTTTCCCCCCATGTACTATATTCAGCATGTGTGAAGGCATCTTGCTTAGTTTTAAGCAAACTTCAAACATCCTAAGTCACAGATTGTGGTTTGTCCATATTTATCTTTCATCCTCCACCTCATCGTTCCCATTCTCTATTATATTATACTTTGTTGGATGACAAAACATGAAATCCTGAACATAAACAAAGAAATTCTAGCATCTTTAAAGCCAACAAAAACAAACATTCTGTCAAACCTTAACAAATTAGGGCTCCAATCAGTTTGCTAGTCCCAACTACATTAGATCTCTTGAAACAATAGAATTAACATAAATTTTGATTTATCATTCAGAAATGGATTCAATTGGTCTACTTCAACTGGGATTAGCAATTGGATTTAGGTTTTAGAATCTTGTTATTATGGTCACTAGAAAGTTGCCAACAGTGCTTCCAACAATAGGCAAACCCAAGATACAAAGTCATCTTCTTCAGATCCGTTTTCCTGTTTTACACAGTGTATCTGCATGCCTTGTGTATGACTTTTGGTGCTCACTGTGGATTGTAACTATGACTACTTGCATTTAGTTTCTGAATTCACCTAGAAAACACCCCAGGATGAGGCCTTCTTGTTCCCTCCATTCCAGTGTGCCATTGCAGTATTTCCAGGAGAGTTGTGTCAATGCATGCAAGAAAGTAAAAGAAAACTGAAGAGGAGAGCATGTCTTTAATCTGAGCCAAAATGTCCAGGGTCTTAAATTGTTCAGATATGCGGGGGTAATGAATACCAAGTGGTGCTATTTCTTTGCAAAATGGTGCCTGTAGCTTTATGTTATCTTACTTATCAAATGCAATGCGCATATATATATATATATATATATATATATGTAAATAACCACAAGGTATATTGTGGTATGTTTTGTTGCTTACTTGACAATAGGGCTTGGATTGAATTCTCTGTAGTATTAATCTAAATCTAACAAACTGCCCAATCCTTTGCAGATATATACAGCGTTCAACAAAGTTTACTGCCAAGTTTATTGTGCACAGAATTTCAGCCTTAATTGGGTTTCATCCCTCTCTCCCCAGAAATTGAGTTTTGTGTGCTGTGGGTCAAATTAAGTTATCCTTGAATTTTTTAAAACAAGGATTTAGCATCTCCAGATTAATTCTTTTTCCCCCTTTTTTTTTATTTAAGGAAAAAGATACAGCAAGATTGTGAAGGGTCAGCTAAGTCAGTTCAGTTTTGCCACTATTAGCCAATGAGCATAGCTGAAATCAAGAATACTGCTTATGTGCCACCAGTCTATCCCTGGTGTGAAGAATATGCTCACATTAGGCAGAGGGCAATAAAGTTCCAGACTGTGTTGCCACTGCCAGTCTGATGGCTTTGGCATTCCATTTTCTGAACCTTCTTTACCTACCACCACTGATGTGAAATAGAAGGAATGAAGAGATAGATAGGTCTGGTATCTGAATCTGATTCTAAAGAATCACTGAATGAAGCCCTGCAAAAGTTGGATAGGGTAACCCTATTTGCAAAATGAAACTGTGAGCAGAGGATAGCATCATCATCATCATTATTATTATTACAGTGGGCCCTCGCCTTACGCGGGGATCTGGATCCCGTCGCGTAAGGCAAATTCCGCCTATGCTCAAGCCCTATTATAAACAATGGGGCTCGGGCGCAGCGGCACGGCGGCGCGCAGGGCGCAATGGGCGGGTACGCCCATTCAATTGATTGGGACACGCCGCCCCTTCCGCCCCGCCCGTGCCCCACGGCTTGAGCGCGTATGCTCAAGCCGCGTAAGGCACGCTCGCATATGACGCAGGCGCGCTGTATTATTATTATTACTGTATTATTATTATTATTATTATTATTATTATTATTATTATTAACCTTTATTTATAAAGCGATGTAAATTTACACAGTGCTGTACATACAATCTTTTTAATTGGACAGTTCCCTGCCCTCAGTCTAAAAAGAAACGACACAAAAGGAGAAGGGAGTGGTGGAAGGGAAGGGGATGAGGGCCAGTGGTTCTTCTCTACCTCTGAGGCCTGGATCAGGGGAGATGGACTGGAAGGAGGGCTTGGCTTCTTAATGGATGGTTAGTTAATTCAAACTACAGGAAAAGAGATTCCATCTAAATGTTAGGAAGAACTTCCTGACAGTAAGAGCTATTTGATAGTGTAATAAGTTGCCTCTGAGTGTGGTGGAGTCTCCTTCTTTGGCATTTGCAGGGATGGATGGCCATCTTTCGGGAATGCTTTGATCATGTCTTCCTGCACAGTAGAATGGGGAAGGCCTTTGCGGTCTCTTCCAACTCTGTGATTCTATGGTTTGTTGAAACTTGATGAACAGAGTAATCCTGTGTGGTATCAGAATAGCGAAAAGCTGACAGACTTGAACAATACTGAAAGCAGAAGAAGGGGGCCATACAGTGGAGAAAGTAGCAGTCACACAGGTTACGGCAGGGGTAGGCAACCTTTTTGAGCCGGGGGCCGGGTTGCTGTCCCTCAGACAACTGGGGGGCCGAAGCCAAAAAATAAATAATTAAATAATTTTTTAAAAATCAAATAAATAAGTAAACCGAGACAAATGTAGGACAAAATTTTCAAATGGAGGACACTTTTTATATAAAAATGGAGGGCGCGCAAAAAAATTTGCTGATTTTTTAAAAAATGTTAAGATAAATGCATGTTTCTGAGGCTTCTATAGACAATTTCCCCACCATGCCCCTCGTGTGAGAGGCCAAAGGCCCCGGCGGCAATCGGCAGCAGGACCGGG
>NC_056522.1:6495594-6527933 GCF_019175285.1 Sceloporus undulatus | reverse complement strand
CGCAAAAAAAATTTGCTGATTTTTTAAAAAATGTTAAGATAAATGCATGTTTCTGAGGCTTCTATAGACAATTTCCCCACCATGCCCCTCGTGTGAGAGGCCAAAGGCCCCGGCGGCAATCGGCAGCAGGACCGGGCTGGGGCCGGTCCCAAGGCCTCGCCGGGCCGCATCCGGCCCGCGGGCCGCAGGTTGCCTACCCCTGGGTTACGGGATAGAGCAAGTTATACACCCATTGAATATAGCATTAGAGGGGGATAGGCCTCATAATGGACACATAGTCAGAGCACAGATTTTCCCTTTTGGGGGAAATATATCCTTCCTTTAAAAAAAATTGTAATATTTATTATGTGTACAGAACAAACCACTGTTCTTGCACTGCTGTTGCTTTCTCCCCACCCCAATATCCCAGCAAATACTAAGTTTCACTCTTTTTTCTGCAATGAGATTTCTTTTAAGTTGCTCATTGGTTGCACCATATTCTCCTCTCTGGGAAACAGACTGAATAAACCATATCCCACTCAAAGGGTGAATCAATGGGCTCTTCCTTGTGGGGCATGCTTGTGCATGCATACTTGTGCATGCATATACAGTCGGCTCTCCTTATCTACGGATTTCTTTATATACGGGTTCAAGCATATAGAGCTTGAAAATATTCCAAAAAAGTATAAATTCCAAATAGCAAAATTTCCATTTCCATTTTATATAAGGAACACAATTTTGCTCTTTCATTATATTTAATGGGACTTGAGCATCCACAGATTTTGTTATCCATGGGGGATCCTGGAATCCAACCTCAGTTGATAACAAGGTCCCACTGTATGTATGAGTCTCCCTTACCTGAAATGGTAAGGACCAGAGGGTTTTTTAAAATTTTGAAATGCCTGTATTTGCAGATACTGTATGTACATAATGGAATATCTTGGAGATGGGACCCAAATCTAAATACAAAATTCATTTATGCTTCATGGACACCTTATACACATAGCCTGAAGATATATTTTATACAATTTTTTTTTTATAATTTTGTGCATGAAACAAAATTTGTGTACATTGAAGCAACAGAAAGCAAAGGTGTCACTCTCTCAGCTAACCCTGGGGGGAAAATAGCATCGTTTTTTACCTATCTCAGAATTCATAATTCCATATAAAGGAGACTCAGCCTGTATATATTTGCTGCCATACTTGTTGGGTTGTTGTTGTTTTTCAAAGACCCAAACAACATTTTGTCAATCATGTGATATTTGGGACTCTTTTCCTTCCTTTTTTTACAGTATTCCAAAGTGACACACTGGAAACTTCCTAATTGCACCTTTTAATGGTTTTTTTTAAAATTTTCACAATATATATATATATCACCAGTAGTCTTTCCATGCTCAGAAAAATCATCCCCAAACACTATGGCTGTAACTTTAAAAAAAACATTAAAAGGTTCAAGATTGGGACACGGAGGATGGGGAAGAACATTATTGGGAACTTTCCTCCACTGGAGTTCTCAGGTTGACTAATGTGAATGTGTGTTGAGAGGTGTTGAGGGAACACAGAAGGCCACTATTTTAGCACTACGGTAGACATTATAATATTAAAAACATTGAAAAGTGCAAGATTAAGAAAGGGGGGATATTGTGGGGAAGGGAGACATTCTTGAAAGGTTTCCTCCACTTGAGGTTAATATGTAGGGAGGGAAGGACCACTATTTCAGCATCTTTGGAGAGATATCCAAGGTACTGAACCAAATGATTAAGGTACTGAAACTTCAGAGGTAGCATTCTGGACTTTGGCTGTCTCTTTTAAAGTTTGGACTGAAACCTGGAGCTGATAAACTGCCCAACTGCCACTACTAAGAGGGATATGTGAACTCCAACTCCATCTCTTGCTCAGTCAAACTGCAATCTCCAGCATTGTATGGAGGAAGCCGTGATGGTTTAATGGCTCTATCGCTTGAATGTTTGGTGTAGATATGGCCTGCCAACTCCACTCAGATTGAAGTGGACCTCAGCAAGGCCTATCTTTAAATGGCCCTGAGACTCCCCCATGGAGTTTTCAACATCTTCATTCTATTTCTTTCAGCCAGTGAAAGCAGGCTGAGAGGACCAATGCCAAGGAATCTCTCTGTTTCTCATCAATCCCATGGTGCCTTTTCTCTTGGTGCTCCCTATTCATATAACCAAGGTAACCATTTTTGATGACACAAAGCAAATGCCAGTATTTCTTCTCTACATTATTTGCCAGTGCAATATAGATTTTCAGAGATAAAGTGTATAAGTGCATTGAGTTAGAAAACAAGAGATATTTTTCTAGGCCTATTGGATGTCAATGTAGTTGTAGTAGTTTATTTTAACTACAGTAATGTAATGGCAGACACTCCCAACAGTTGCATTTTACAGTTAAGGGTTAAAATGGATAGCAGTTCCCATTTTGTACCAACCCAACCAACTCCATCCCACCAGGTTTCAGTGCAATGGGTTCCCAACTGTTATTTCTTCGTTTCATGTTATTTTCATTTCCTATTCTTCCCAGAAGTACCAATCCATTCCAAAAAACTATAATGTCACCATTTAGCAGACAGTGGGACCCAAACATATCTTCTGAGGTTCTAGTAGCTGAAGATCACTCCCTGACATCAGCCAGAAAATATTTGCTTCTTTACCTGGTTGAACTACTGTCAATTGACATTCTTTCTAAACAGTATACAGTGGTACCTCGGGATACGAAATACCCAGGTTACGAAATTTCCGGGATACGAAAAAATCCCATAGGAAATAATTGTTCCGGGTTACGAAGGTTTTTTCGGGTTACGAAAAAAATTTTGGTGCTTTTCGGCGCTATTTCACACGGAATCGCGGCTTTTCCCCATTAGCGCCTATGGCATTTCGGCTTACGAAGGCTTTTCGGGTTACGAAAGCGGCCGCGGAACGAATTAATTTCGTAACCCGAGGAAGCACTGTACTTTTCTTATGAACACAGCCGAGAGACTAACCTGCAAAATGTCTTCTTTGAGAGGAAGGGCTCTGCATGAAGAAGGGTGTACTAGGGGCCCAGAGGCCATTTTTATTACCATGAGGGGAAAAAAAGAAGATAAACTCAGAGGCATAACTGTGCTAGTCTAGAATATTAGTATGCAACGGGTTCTTGTAGCACCTTTGAGGCTAATGTGTGAAAGAAGTTGTAGCATAAGCTTTCGTGGACTAGGTCTACTTCCTCAGATGCAGTAGATTAAGCCTATGAAAACTTATGCTACAACTTCTTTCACCCATTAGTCTCAAAGATGCTCCAAGATCCCTTTGCACATGGAAGGTAAACTGTAGAACATGCCTAAGGATGGTTATCAGAACCTAAGGGGTTGCTTTATTTATTTCCGATCACCAACGCATGTATTTGCTTACTTTAAAAACTGGAACTGTGTGTAGGGGTGAGTATCTCCTCATGTGTCTAGAACACAATTTACAGAGATGCACCCAACTTATTGCAGTTGCATCAGTCTTTTTTCATTTATTTCAGAGTGAAGCTATTCAGGATCCATGCTTAATCCAACGACGGATAATAATAATAGTTATAATAGTTATAATAGTAATAATAATATACACTTCAAATTACTTCTAATTCTAAAAGTGCTTAGAAGTGTCTTTATCGTAACTCTCTCACACCAGTTCCGTGAGAGGTTACAATGACTAGCCTGACAGACATTTGACTTTCCCAAAGTCTCAGCAACCCCTTTGGGTGAGCTGGGATTTGAACCCAGATCTTTCTGGCTCAAATTCTACAATTCTAGCCCCTTGTGTGGATATAGTTCATAAGAATATGATATGATGTATTTCTCGGTGTCCGACAGGCATGGAGGGTCTGTGGTAAACATGGCAGTTGACTGGTTAGCCTTAAGGGGCGTTGGTTTTTTGATTTGTTGGACCTGCAAGAACGCAGCTATTTCAGCCAGCATCTATTGTGTCCCTGACATGACAACTTTGGATAACCTTTTTGGTTTTCAGCGTTCTGTTTCTGTAATAAGAAAAACAAGACTGGTTTGGCTCTCCTGAGTCCGGCAGCCTTACTATTTAATAGTATGAGTGAACGGATATTAGTATACAGCTGAGTTTAAGTCTCCTTTCTCTATATTAAATTGGCCCTGTAAGTTACACCCTTCCAAACCAGTTTCTCAAAAGGGTTACTGTACCTGTGCTAACTTTTCCAATGGAAAGTGGGGAGGGAGGGGAGAGAAAATGATGTTCAGATAATGCTATTTTATTCTAAGGTGGAGAACGCCAATAATTCTTCTGTGTCAAAGGTGCTAGAATCATTTTATATACTTTGGTTCACAGTGACAAACAGAAATTACACAGAATTCTTCCTGTGCAGCCTTACTGGAGATTGTTATCCCAAAATGGAAGGGGGGAAAATAAAGTTTAAGAAATTGCTAAAATAACTAGTCGGGCAGGAAAACAAAAGGTAAAATGAAGCTCCTGCGAAACGTAATGGAAAAGGTAGCCTTTCCCGTACAAAGGTAGGTGGCTGAAATTATATTGAAATGTACTTAAATCACGACAGCAAAGCATGAGAAGATTTTGAAGTGTTTTTTCAAAAAACACAAGAACTCTCTTTTAATTTGGCAGAAGATGAGTGGATTTGGTACCTAGATGGACTCTGCTTTATTCCCAGAGGAAAAAGTCTAGCAAGGTTCAACTATCACAATAACGGCGAGTGAGGAACGTATGGCAATGAACATGCATTCTGTTCCTGAAATGTTTTTTGTTATTATGAGGATGTCAAGGTGATATAGTTTATATAGTTCATATATACTATTATATAGTTTATATATACTATATCTATCTATATAGTTTAAGATCTCAATTACATTTGCATCCTGGGTGTTTCACATGTAACTCTTACCTCAAGGTAGCTTTGTGTCGGTTGTTGCTGTCGTCGTTATTGTTGGTTTTCAAAATCTCCGTTTCTCTCTATTTCCCTCCCATTTCCAAAAACGTTTTTGGGAGCAAAAGCCGTGAATGGGCAAGGCAGAAAAATAATAATAGTTCTAGGTATGGCAGTAATGTCAAACTCATTTCTGGTGCTTACTTCTCCATCGTTACCGACACTTCCTTCCTTCCTTCCTTCCTTCCTTCCTTCCTTCCTTCCTTCCTTTCTTAATGTTGATAAAACAAATCAAAAATATGGAATGAGTCAGATGATAAAGTAGTTATTTTTTTAAGGTCTCAGCGTAGAAGGGTCTTAGCAGAACAAAAATATATTTAAAAGAATACAAGATTGCATGGGGAGGGGGAAACTCAAGATGGAACATATAAGGATGGCTGTTGTAAGTGTCAGGTGTTAACTATTGAGCATGTGGGGGGCAGTCGGGGTGTGGTGGTGTGTATGGGTTTGTGCTGTAAATATCTTTCGATGTGTGACATGTAGCACTTGATTGAAGAAGAAGAAGAAGAAGAATATATATATATATATATATAAATCTATAGATATGTGTGTGTGTGTGTGTGTGTGTGTGTGTGTGTGATGTATGTGGGTGTGTGCGTGTGGAACCGAATAATTACAAAAGGAAATTCCAATGCTATTTTGTCAGAAAATGCACTTTTTCACCCTTGATGAAAAGCCACTGTTCACAACTATGCAATCTTTCAGTCTCTCTTTTCTCTCTCCAACCTCAACTGTCCTGAACAATTTTCCCATACTAAAAAACAAAAAAACACTCTCACACACACACACCGAGACACAAAAGGGATTTTGTTTTCTTTTTGTGCAAACCAAACACACACAAAAAGTTCTCAAAGCTGATTCAAGGTGAGAGTGCAACAGTGACTTTTCTCAAATTATAAGAGCTAACAAACAGACAAAACAAAAGGGTTTGGGTTTGTGGGGTTTGTTTTGTTTTGTTTTTCCTGTCAGGTGTTTTTCAGTGGAAGAAAATGAGATTCAAAGTGCTTCTCTTTATGCTCTGTTTGATGTCTTTTCCAAGTTTCTGTTGTGTTTTT
This sequence comes from Sceloporus undulatus, assembly GCF_019175285.1. Classification (NCBI taxonomy): domain Eukaryota; kingdom Metazoa; phylum Chordata; class Lepidosauria; order Squamata; family Phrynosomatidae; genus Sceloporus; species Sceloporus undulatus. The sequence goes on along the minus strand of NC_056522.1, from coordinate 6,521,955 downwards.
AATATATATATAATTTTGTACCATTCATTATATCCTTTCTTATCTTTTTAATTTTTTCGGAAATTGTGTTGTTGTTTTTAAACAAAAAACAAAAAACAAAAAATGGTTTTGTAGGTATTGGGGATGTGAAAACTTGGGCAAAATTTGGCTTAATTTCAAATCCTTTACTGCATGGATAGATACAAAGACATTTTACACCTTGTAACAGCTTTCTTTTTTATTATTATAATTATTTAAAAAACAAAAGTCGATGTCAGCTGGATCTCCCTTTTAATGTTTTTGCTGACTTTCCCCTGTTGCGGGCCTCCAATACACCATTGGTTGTGATATATTAAGCAGGCATCTGAACCTTAATTCCTTTGCTTGTTCCCATGCATACATGGAGATAATGTGCATTTCAGGTGTGCCAAGGCACACAACAACAACTTCACTCTGATGGAGTGGTAAGCTTCTTGTGCTCCACTGAAATGAAAAGAAGCCCTCTCACTTGCTACATCCAAAGAACTCTGGTTTATTACCTGAGGAGTTTATCACACGGGAGGAATTTCATTTAATTTCGAATGAAAAGAAAGTGGGGCCAGAACGCATTCATGTGAATTCGTTAGTTCAGCGAATTTACATGAATTTGAATTGCATTCAAACTGACTTCTCTTTGCCTGAAAACAGCTTGCCATTATCCAAAATTGTGTTTGGTAGTCTACCACACAAAAACGTGAAACCCCATGATTGCGTTCAGACTGACTTCCCATTGTCCAAAATTGTGTGGTAGTCTATCACACAATAACGTTAAACCCCATGATTGTATTTGGATTGCCATTGAATTATACTTCCAATTTCCCTTGTTTGATAAACTCCTGAGTCTTACCTGCTGTAGTTCTCTGAAGGTATGTGTGTATGCATGCAGAGATGCACACCCTCTGACTGTCTGGATTTGGCAGGGATGGTTTATCCTCTGGCATCCCACTTTTCCAGATGCTTTTACATCTTTCAACTTTCGTCCTTTGGCCCCAAACAAGGCAAAGCTCTTACTGCCGTCAAAGGCACAAACTCTGCATTTGTGGGTTTCAAAATGCAAGCATCCGTGTGCACTTCAGTAGGATCCTGGCTGCTTTTGATTAAACCCATTACTACTGCTGCTGCTGCTGCTGTTGTTCTTGTTGTTGTTGTTGTCATTGTCATCATCATCATCTCTTGTCATTAGCCTGCTTTTGCTGGATGCCTACTTTATTGTGAATTTTTTCTCTGGGCTTAGACTCTCTTTTCTTTCTTTCTCTTCTTATCAACACCAAGCTGTCGGTTGGCTTCCTCTTTCTAGGCATCCCTTGAGGGTTGATTTTGGCTTCTGAGCTAAAATGTCTAGGGTTGTGTCCACACTAGAAATAATCCAAGTTGACACCACTTTAACTGCCATGGCTCCATCCTATGGAATCCTGGGATTTGTAGTTCATTGTGACACCAGAGCACTCCGACAGAGAAAGCTAAATATTTCACAAAATTACAAATCTGAGAATTCCCTAGCACTGAGCCATGGGAGTTAAAGTGGTGTCAACCTGGGTTATTTCTGCAGTGCAGATGCAGCCCAGGTTGGATAGCAACAAAAATGGATGTAGTACTTAGAGTGGAGGCAGGAAACCTTTTTGACTACAGTTTCCCTAGAGTTATACTATGAGGGGCCCTATTCTCAGTAAGATGGGGCCAGAGGTAGTGGTAGATGGGTCCAGATGGCCTAATGTATACACAGAGACACACATTTGATGAAAGAGACTTTTTAAGAAAATCAGCTCTCCTGTCAAACGCAGGTAAAAATCCAGAAGTAGAAGGTCCCTGTCTTTCAAAACACTCTGCTCCCTCCACTGTATGTCACTCTTAACTCTGGATCAACCGGAACGTGTTTGCTAGGCCACTGGTCTATCTAAGCTAGCATTATCTACTCTGGTTAGCCTTGGGCCCTTTGAGTTCTTCTGAAGCACTGCAGTTTGAGTCTCTTTTACCAGAGATGCCAGAGTTTGAGCCTAGGACATTAACCCGTACAAGGCGTGTCATGCAATAATGCCCTGAGCGTTTTAACCTTCAGTAGATGCTGATTTTCCTGGGCATTTGCATTAGATCCCATGCATTGCTTCAGCTGAGACTGTCAGAAAGATAAGTCATCCCAAATCACGAATCCTTTGTACAACCAAAGTCATGGCTGTACTTGTGGCACATGACTTGTAAGCGTCACGCTATGCCATTAATCTTGATGTGTCTTTCTTCACTCGTCTTGTCTAGGTTCTGTTGGGCATTAAGTTTGGTGCCCACAGTCCGATCATCACTGCTCTTTATAATGCCCCCTGCTTTCCCTGCAGCACCACCACCGAGCGAATTCCTTTGCAACAAATATGAAACGGACTGTGCTCCAGTTAGCAATTTGCCCTTTCAGCCTTAAGGAAGAATCAGAGTTTATTTCGTTTTTTGATAGCTGCTTCCAGTGTGAATAAAGGGAGCCACGGGGCATTTTCGACCTAAACCTTTTAACCATCCAATTAATAAAATATCTCTCAACTTCCATTTTTCATGGCAGGGAGGTGTTAACTGACAAATATTCTTCTTTCTGTGATTCAAGCTTCAGCCTTGTAAATACATACCTGGAACTTCCACTGAAATCAGAAAGACTTACTTTTGAGGAGCTAGGCATAGGATTGCCATTTGCAAAATAGCCTGTGAAAATATCAATAAAACTGGCTTGAAAAGGGAAGATGACCCAGGAATGGGGAAACAAAGAGATGGAAAGTAATGACAAGCCATATATAATCTATGTCTGAGGATACTGCCACATATTTTTTTCCTAACGTTATGTTTTAGTGGTTTGAGTGTTGGACTACAACTCTGGAGATGAGGGTTCTCAGCCTCATGGGAAGGCAAACTTCCTCTGAACAAATCTTGCCAAGAAAACCCCATTATAAGGTCGCCGTAAGTCAGAAATGACTTGAAGGCACACCACAACTACTACCCTCAATTCCTGAAGCTACGTCTGGGAACTTCGTGAAAGCAGGCTGAGCTGCTAGTATACATTATGCATTGCTGAGAGCATCTCTTCGTGGCTGTTTTGGTATTCCCCCAATTCAATGCTCTATATCACCACTGTTTCCTGAATTATAGAACAAAGAGATGTAGAACTAGTTTGAGGGTAGTTGCAGTCTCTGACGCAACCACAACAAAATGCACGGCTGTGCTGAAAAACTACATAGCCCACACATTGATATATAAATTGGGTCTTCTGAATTGGCATCAAGTACATGATACCATATTCCTCTACGATTCTGTCAAATTACATCCCAGCTGGCAATTAATCACTCATTCATTTTTTCTGTAGTGCCCAACAAGAACATTCCCAAACAATTTAAGCGTCCAGACAAACCTATAAGAATAATGTCCATGAATATTTCAAAACACACCTGTTTATCAATCTATTATTAATAAAACAATAAATGGACAAGTAAATCTATCAGTTTATTATTCCTGTCACATCTAAAGGTTTCAGATAAAATAAGCGACTGCATGTAGACTATTCTATAACTTCAGGGAACAGGTGCTTCTTCCTTTGTATCTTTGTTTCTTCCTTCCCTGTAGCACTATGCACATTCTTAGACTGGCTTTCCATTTACACGATTACATCATTTTCCTGTTGTCTGCTTGTTATTTTTGACTCATGGAGTCATCTGAACAAGGCTTTAAAGGCTTGGGTGGAATCCCCAGTATCCTTATAGCACAGACTTATACATATCGACTCAAAAGTAAATTCTGGTGAACTCAACAGAAATTAATTTCAGGTATGTGTGTATAGGGAGAGCCAGTGTGGCATAGTGGTTTGGGTGCTGGACAAGGACTCCTAGTCGCAGGATATAAGTTGAAGCCACATTTGAATTCAAAGAATATGTTTTTGCATTTTGCCCCCAGAGACCTGCTTAGCGCTCATATTCATTCCTAACATTTATTACTGAAACTTACTGTTTAGTATAAAACCACTGGGAAAGAAGTTCTACAAAAGTAATCGTTTTCAAAGAAGTCGCCATGTTAATATCTTGCAGCATAAAAAGGAGAAGGGGAAAAAAGAACATGGCAGCACCTTTAAGCCTCTTTCACTCAAGCACATGCGAAAATAAAATCCAGCTTGTCTTAAAGATTCTGCCACATTCCTTTTTCCTCTCCTCATTTCCTCCTTTTTAAGTTCCACAAAAGTTTGTTTGCTTATTGTATTTAAATTTCCTTGATTTTGTTTCTTGGTTGGTTTTGTTTTGTTTTTTGTATAGGCAGTCCCTGACACCTTCAGGAAAGTTCAGGATTTTACAAATCTAACATCTCACCACCCCCACTAAGGCTTTGTCTAAACCTATGGCAAAATTTTCCCTATCTTGGGTCAAACCGGTGTTCCTGATAGAAACCTGGTGAGCTGTATTTCCACAGATTGCTTGCAATGTTCATGCTACACATTATGCATAATAAAATAATATGCTTCAGTGGTAGAATTATGGAATGCACCATGGAGAGGGTCACATTTTTAATGCCACTTTGCCACTTGCATTGTCACTTGCAGTCTGCTGTCTAAACCAAATCTATTTGGTATCTAAAGTAGTACAATCCACAATTCTGCCCCCTTGGTCTGTATAGTGTAGATGTCAACTCTGAAAATGCTATGATAGAAATATCCTTGTTTGATTGATTCATTTGATGTGATTCATAGGTTACGTTTCTTTCAAAACAAGTCAAGTCAGCTCACCAAAAATCTGGTACAGATGTACACTTGTCACCCTCGAGAAAACTTCCCAGGCTATCAATTGGGCCAGGCCTAAATCAATTAGATTTCCAAACATGTGGACTCACCATTCAGATATTGAGCCAATAAATGTATGCTAGTCGGGGAGGGGGTAACCAACAGACTTTCAGCCTCAATTTGAGCAGGGCAGCAGTTTGAGGTCCAATTCTGCACACTCTGGTCCCTAAAATATATCTCATGATTTTCTGAAATGCACAGAATTTCTGTGGTTGACTGATGTCTTCCATGGAAGAGAAGTCACTACAGAAATATCCTCTTGAGGCCAAAAACAAAACAAAACAAAACAAAAAGGTTGAAATCCACCAAGGGAAGCTTCTGTCAGGCACTTGGAAATGTGACTTTTTTTGTTACAGTTCCCAAAATCCTCCATCCAGCGTGGCCACGAGGGGGGATTTTATTCCAAAACAAGGGTTCTTCCAAGCTCCAGTCCATTTTCAGCAATCGCCTCTCCATCTGCTTTGCATCCACTGAATGCCAGTTGCGTTAAGCCAACTTTTGGGCCAGGGGTTTCCCACATCCCAATGTTTTGTATCTACCTCATTATGATTTTTTTTCAGTTCCTTGTGCTTTTTGTGTGGCGTAAAATATTGGAGGTGACCTGTAGATAAAAAAAATATATAGATATATATATAAAATATATATATATATATATATATACACATACAAATATATATTTTTGCTTTGCAATAAAACTCAAAGCTATAACACAGAAATATTAATCAGATGTCATAACCTTTATTGTTGTGGTGCCCTACTTCATTGTGAAAACCTATCTGAGCCTATTTTTGTTCCACCACCCCTTTTCCTAGAAACTAGAGTCAGTATTCTTGTTTATGTCTTTGCTCTGTCAGTATCGTTCCTCTGTCAAAATGATATCGCATTTAGGGGCGTTGGATAGGCATCAGAGTTCTCAGATTTATATGTCAAGAGTGGAGTGAAAATGGAGTGTAATGTTGAAATCGAAAAAGGTGCTTTATTTGTGATAGGAATTTAAAAAGTGTGACTCCAAAAGGAGATTCCTTGATGTTCCTGATCCTCCAAGCTTGGACCAGTCTTGGACCAAATAAGCAGTCCAATCAAAATCCAGTGAAATTTAGTAAAACCGTATTTCCACTACCTTTTATAGCACATTGTGCTACTAACCTAGAGGCATCTTCATTAAGGTTATAAGTGGGCCCTGCTTCCAAGGATTTTTGCTTATATATTGGAGAGTGGAGCAGGGCAAGACTACAGGTGCAACAGGGTCAGAAAATGATGTGGACTTTCTGGGATTTTGTGTGAAGCAATGTAAGCCTCACTCACCATGAAAGAAAAAAAAGTCAAGGAAAACACCATATCGGGGGGGAAAGGATAAAACAGAGCCTTCTTCCTTGATATTCTCACTTCCTTTAGGCAAGGGTAGGGAGGGGTATGCATCTTTGATCTGCATCCTAAAGTGATACAGCCTCAGAAAGTAAGTCCGAAACCACTTGGAAGTAGGTTCCACTAAAAAATTAAGATAGTGGTTTGAATTCGCTTTCATGCAACTGACGTCATTGATGTTACTGTTGGAACACTGTAAAGGTGCAAATCAAATTATGCTTGTGGTTGTCTATTGGGTATGATGAAGATGGTGAAAGCTTTGATGGCCATGAGAGAACCTTTATGGCCTCTATCTTTTGTATAATGATTATTGCAGACTTTCTACTCTGACACAAATGTAGGTGCAGGCAGATTTCAGGGAGTGGGTCTTAGGTGCTGTGCATGCTGTCTCCCAGCGAGCCCAAATGTCCTCTAAAGGAAGCTTGAGGGAACCTCATGTGTCCACTATTCATTTGGGAAAATGAGGATGTAAGAACATTGATCATGGTTGACTCCAAAGCTTTACTCCTTGAACCCTTCATAAAGTGTGACTTGAGCCACTGGAAATTCCAATTATATCCATATTGAATCTGCAAAGGGCTTTACAACTTTCCACTGTCTTTGCACTCATGACAACCGTTGCAAAGGAAGTTGCTGTTACTGAGGCTAAAAGACAGTGACTTGCCCTCTAACTGCATGAAGAGTCCACACCACAAGTTGGACTCCAAGGTTCAACCTAATCAATAATCATTGAAGGAGGAGGAAATTAGAGTCTAGCATGACCAGACTATAGGGTCAATATAACAGAATTGTTGCAATGTTGAGTATTCCTTAAACTATACACCAGGACTGCGTAATTTGAGATTGATTTTTTACAAGATTTATTTGTCCAATAGACATTATTATAATTATTACATTATTATGAGTTTTAATCCTGGGCACCTTTAAGGGTGCTTAAATCCCAATAATTTCCATTGGGTTTAAGCAGCCTCGCTGGGCAGGATTGCAACCATGGTGCCTAAAAGTATATTAAGCGCTTTTTAATAAGAGGTTAAGAAAACATACACACACAGACCCTGGTTTCTCCCCAAAGTGGCTTACAATATGAAAATAATTATTTTGCAACTTATGCAATGGTTCAAAGTAGACAGAATGTCTTCTTCCCGTGTTTTGATCTGGTGTCTGTGCAATCCTCACTCGGTTCATTATTGTTGCTAATTCTTAGCCGTTGATGATTTGTTTCCCAATCGGGGTGGTATTTTGTCTTTATAACAGAATGAAATGTGGAAACCATTTATGTTTATGAGGTGTTATCTGTTGCAGGCTGGGAGTGGATTTGAAGCGAGGACTAAAGGTTTCTTGTAACAATGACAAATATGTGTTTTGTCCAAGGACTCGTGCTTGACTGCAAGGGTTTTGTCACTCCACCAAACTTTAGGAGGGCATTTTGGGGTGTTCATTTGGGTGTTCTTCAGATAACCAAAACAAAAACAAACTTACAGCCAAACAAACCAATCCTTCTCCCTGTGCATCCATATTCAATTAATCTGCTTCCATCATCTGATTGTTGTGATCCTAATTTATTCTTCCAAGGTAGATTGATCCAGTTCAAGCTCTAGGAAATGGCGAGGGATCCATGCAATTTAAAAAAGCCAGTTTGGAAGGGGGAAAGATTCAGGACTTGGAGACAATCGCATGTTACAAGTGAAGTTGGGCTGTTTCTTGTAGACTACATGTCAGACATTAGAGCTCATTATTTCAATGCATCTCCATATAAAAATCACAATGAACATTGAAAACAAGGATGGTTTTCTCCCTAATAAGCTAGTTTTCTACATCCAGGGACAATATAGAGAAGATGTTCAAATAATGAGGCATCCATCTGCTGTCTGAAGCAGTCCAGTCTAGCAAAAGGTACATCGGGGTACAGATTATGTGGCATGACATTTAGAAACGTGTTTCAACACACTCTCTGGTTTAGTCTTCTGTTTTAGCTTGCTTCCTGCATCACCTTAATGTAGTTTTTAGCACACCAGAATGCCAACTTATTTCTTCTGTAACCCTCTTCCTAACACCTGAAGACAAATGTCCATACCCTGACCCATATCCTAACACTTGAAGCTGAATCAGTCCTAAAGAGGGATTCTTGGAAGAACCCAAACTCCTGTTAGCTTGTACCAGTCAAGCCCTAAATAGAGCCTGACTGGAAACCTCATGGTGGAAAAGCTAGTGAGCTGTTTTAATACCTTTATTTCACATTACCCTGCAATAAGAACTTTTACAAGCACCAGTTTCTGCTTGGGACTATTTGAAATCTTTAGCTTCTAATTTAGGTGAAGAATCCTGTAGAATTTTTTTTTTAATCATGTTCTGTTATTATAGTCATAACCCATGATGGCTGGCAATCAATGTGAAAAACTTACTTTAATCCTGAAATAGTTCCATGTGCCTCAGAAAATCAACATGCAATCCCACACCCTCTTTATCTGCAAGAACGCCCCATTGAATTGAACAAGCAATCATTAAGAAAATCTTTTTCCCCCTGAAGAGTCATATAGAGGATTCCACATTTAATCACTTGCCCAGATTTGGACTGATGATCAAACCTTTACTGTTAACATGAATGTTGTACAGATTCTCCACCTTTGCTCTAGCAAAGTGGGGTGGATTCTAGATTTGCTTTCCACTGCTTGGAGTCAAAATAGTTTTCGTTACTGAAACACGTGACTGAAATAGTTTTACTTAGACACCTGGCAGCTTTGACTCTTAATGATCTAGGATTGTCCTCTCAATCCTAGATCATTAAGAGTCAAAGCCATCTGGCATTTGACACTAGCGCTTATGATTCAGACTTCGGCCTGGTAGAATCCCTTATGATTATGCTGACCTAAAAATGCCTGAGTGGGTGACCTTTTCCCCAAAGCCTCATTCTTCTGCTGGAAGGAAAACATCATGGTCTGGCTTAGTTATTGATTGCTTTTGCGATCAGAAATCCATTTTCCCGCAGATCATGCATAACCATTACACTTTCACACTTTTAGAAATGTGGGTCTTTGTGTAGCAATCTGAAGAGCAGCAAACATTGCTGTAAAAATTGCCATATCTTTACTAAGCATGCTGCACTGCTCTTTTGCTATTCATGATGAAAGAGGGTGCTGTGCCACAAAACCATGCACAAAACCACGCACAAAACATTGCCAAAGCTGCTGGTTGTTCAAGTTTGGCGGCGCATGTACTATTTGTACGGTCAAAACAGGAATTCCCATCTGTCTTAACTCAAAGCCTGACCAACATAGGGTTCATCAACCAGATCCAAAGATTTATTGACTATGGGCTAGTCTACACATAAAGTGTATTATATGAATTGCATTTCCATCAATGTTTAATTGTCTTCACTTTCCTGGGCGAATTTGCATCTATTTGCATCTGTTCTCCCTTGCTCTGCTGAAAATGCGCGGCAATTCATGCAAAGCAGGCAGCCGGCCACACATTTGATAATGCACATCCTTAAAGATGCTCGTGGATATTCCAGTAAAAACCATGAGGGCTTTTTCTGTGGATCTTGGCCATGCCACACACAAAAAAAGCCCAAACTCCTCCAAATTGTGTGTGGCAGGATCACCTTCTTTTCTAATGTGATGCAGAAGATAAAATAGCAAAGACACTTTGCAACAGTATTCTTTCTGCTATAGGGGCCTCCAGGTAGCGACAGACATACCTAAGAAGCCCCAAATTTCTGTACATGTCTTGCGCTGGGATGAAAGTTTAGGTGGAGCAACAAGGCTAGAGATTTTATGCAATTCTTTCGCCCTTCTAGATGCACCCAGAATATCTAAACAAAACAGCCATGGCAAAATACCTCCCCTACTCCTGTGGCTGGGATGGGAATGAAAGCCAGGTGAAAAGCCCAGTGAAGTCCCAACTGCCTTATCTCTGGAACACAGCAATCAGGATGAAATGTTCAGCGGCCTAGTTGCTATGCCTTCCTGATATTCTTGAATGCTCTACGTGCAGCAATATAAACTCTTTGTGCCCGTGACAGCCTGTACCATGACATCTGCAAACAGTTGATGTACTCGCCTTTCTTTATGACACTTTTCTCCCTATGTGAGATTACCACATACCCATTCCTAAAGCTGCCCGTATGTTTTCAGGGGCTGAGCGGTGAGGCCATGGAGATCGAAAACAAGATTGGCAATCATTTCTGCATCAGCAAAAGATGTCTTGATATTAGTAGCACCCTGATCCCGAGGCACAATGTGAACTGTGTGGATCAGCTGCCAATTGCAGTTAGACACTGGGACTAAACCCTTTGATGTAGCAGATCTCCCCATCGCAATGCATATACCATATGTACTGGACTATAAGTCAACCTCATACATAAGTCGAGGGCAGGTTTCGGGGCCCAAATTATGGATTTTGATCTGGCCCATGGATAAGTTGAGGATAAAAGTTAGAGGCACATAATAAAGGATGTAAAGGATGAAGCTAAGGAAAACTATGTCAAAGAACTTCCAAAATTCTGGCAGACATAACAGTTTGTGCTTTTCCAACGCAGGCAGAGATGGACCAACAGTGGACCAGATAGAAGAGGTCAGTGCATCTTTTAGGTGCTCCTGGGACGGACTAAGCTCTCTCCTTTCACCACTCCACTCAGAGACCCATGGATAAGTTCACCCAGTTTTGGGGGTCAGTTTTTGGACTAAAATTTCTAGACTTATACATGAGTATATGCAGTAGCTTGCCCTGCTTAATATATACCTACCACAATTTTGAAGTCAAACGGAGGAAATGCTAATCCCAGTTATGGGTTATGATGCTTGTTTTAAGGAGTCAAGAGGGAAATTCATCCATTTACTTAGAAACCCATCCATCACCCTCTTTCAGGATACATGCAGGAAAAGTCCCAGGGTGTCTTGAAATTTTTATAGTTCTTCTAGGTTTGTGGAGGGGTTTTGGGGGGGAGGATCAATGGACAGTGGATGAGTATTGCTACCCTCACGTTTAAGGCAAATCATAGCCCAAGAACTTGTTGATTCACTAGTCAAGAGAAATTCTTGACTAGAAATTCAAAACTTCATGGTTCCATTCCTGCCAGGCTCTAATACCAGTTATGGGATATGATGCTTTGTTTGAGTAAATCTTTTCTTCATGGATGGATTTCTTCAAATTAGAATATTAGGATACTGAAGAATGTCTTTCTTTCCATGCCTCATCCACATAGGGCAGAGATACCTTATCTTCTTATTTTCATGGTCACCGGCTGTGAGCATGTGCCCATAGTCAACAAACAACAACAGTTCCATTCCAGCACCTTACAGTTACTTTCTCTTTGCCCTGAGTTGAAAGTTCTTTTTAACCCCCCCCCCCCACACACACACACCTAGGAGAAAGGAAATTGTATTTGATATGTTGCCTGTAATTTTGAATGACAATCCACTATTTCTTCTTTTTCCAGTCTTTCTGCTTGCAAAACAACAGGTGACTCACCCACAGAGTTTATTTGCATCTATTTTATCAAGAGTATCCCACCTCTCAAATAAATATAATTCAGGGAGCTTGCAAACTCTGAAAATCAACATCACTAAAACAACAACGACAATGACAATCAGAACACCAAGAGAAAAATTGAAAAAATAGGAGGTAATACAAGATAAAAGCAAATTAAGTGGAGTATAAAATATTTCCTAGTAGATAAAATCATCAAGGAAATATATAGATAGATATAGATATATATTCACCAGGCATCTAAAGGATGACAGTGCTGCAAGCATCCAATCAGTTTCCTCCAGAGGACAACACTACCACAAAGAAGCCTCTCTCCCAAACCACTGGCCATTTCACTTCATTCCTCAGAAGTATCTGGAGAAGAGCAACTAATTATTTTTTAAATTTTATTATTTTATTTCAAGGATTTATATTCAACTTTTCTCCCACAGTGGGATTCAATGATGGTCTTAGTATACAGGCAGACTGGAGTGGAGGAAGGCACCCTGGTTCCAAGTCAATAGGGGATTTAAAGGGTATAATTAGCCATTTAAATTGTGACCCCAAGAGACCATAAACTTATTATGAAAGACAAAGAGAATTTCTTCCAGAATACCACAAACTGTTCTTCCCCCATCTCCTTCTCCTTCTCCTTCTTGGCAAGTCAGCTACTTTATAGCTTCTGCTTTGAAGTATCCACTCAAAGCATCTTTCCATGGGGCAAAAAAAAAATTGAATTGACTGACTTCGCTGGTCTGCATTTTAATAATTCTAATTTTATCATACCATAATCTGTCTGATCAAGCTGTGTTGCCATGTGCCCATTCTGTCCTGCTGTCAATGGCATGGTGTTTCATACCTGACAAGTCAGTTGCCCTCTAAATGATTCATGTAGGGCATTTGCCATGCCCATACATTTATTGTGTGACTGATCTTGATGTGAGCTGGCTCATTTGACAAGCACTATGCTGCGATATAGGAAGTCCTACCTATGCTGTTAGATCTACATTGGCCCATTGTGCTTAATGTTGCATTCAGCAAGTGATGAAAAGCATATGCAAACTGTTACCTAGTTTCATTAATTGTTTAATTAATTAATTGTATGGTGCCCAGTAACCAACATTCTGTGGCTATATTTGATTTTTTTAAAAACTAGTTTTCATAGACATGGTTACCTGGGATAACTGTGATGCAAAATAGCAAATAGGTGCCACCTAACCCTTGTTGTCTTAAAGTAAAATCTAAAATAGAATGAAACCACCTGTAGAAAAAATCATTGGAAAAAAAGTGTTTTTAAAAACACTGAAGCTTTAAAAGGCTAAGAAAATTAAACACAGTAACATGGGCATTGGTTAAGTCTGTCCAGTCAGTGTTTCATAACTAAGGTGCCAACTTATCTCTGTAATAACCACTTAGTAAAGAAAAGCCCCAAGAGATATTTTTAAGGTGTAGTGAGGTGTATGTGGGATGTAGCAATTTTTCAGGCAACCTGCCTCAAAGACAGTCAGAATTTTAATGGTTAATACCTGCTCCTCAAATTAGACTGGAAACAGTCAATACAGGGAATAAGACTCTTGTTAAGTATAATACAATTATATTGATGTACTCTCTCAATCATTTTGCTGCCCATGAATTGCTTTCAAAGAAAGTCCCACCTATAACATATTGCCATAATCAAAATAAGAAGTTGCTAGAATGTTAATTGTAACCAGATGGAGCGGAGGAAAGATTTGCTGCCTGAACCATCTGATCAAACTCTTTGAAGGTTCATGGCCAGTATCATTGGCATCATTAGAGTTGGTGTCACCCCAGTGCAGAAGCCCATGTTGTCATCTCTAGGCCAAGAACTGCCCAGCCATTGGTCCCTCAGGAGTAGATCATGCCACTATGGAAGACAAAGGCTTGGGTCTACTTGCCATCAACAGCTGGTAGACCACGGCACCAGAAGAGTAACCACATATAGACACACATACTTACAGAGAACAACGAGGTGATGGCCATAGCTCAGTGGCAGAGCACATTCTTTAAATGCAGATGGTCCCGGGCACAGTTCCCATCATTTCCAGGTACAGCTGAAAAGGACTTCCTCCTGAAACCATGATGAGCCACAGTGAGTGGACAGTGATCTGATTTGATTCAAGGCAGTTTTCTGTAAGTCAGATCAGAACACATAGAAAATCAGTCGACATCAGAGAGAGCACAGAAAGGCCATTTTCTCTACATCAGACCAGAGCACATAGGAGTATCATCTGTCCAGTCTGGGTCCAGGAAGGAAGCACTTTATCTACCCTCCTGTTTAGGATGGTCAGCTTGGTTGGTTGGGCCCAGTTCAGAACCTGAAAAATACCGCAGTACCAGAAAGATGTTCCAGCTCTAGATGACTATTCTGATAGCTCTCTACCTGTGGCAATTTTCCCGCTAAAACAAAAGACTTCCATTCCAAGTTCCTAGTCCCAGACAGCCAAAAGCAGTGGATTAGGCCAGGTAGCCACCCACTTTTTATTGGATTGGATTGGATTTATATCCTGCCTTTCTCCCAGAATGGGATTCCAAAATTCTGTGATTCCATAATCTTTCCATAATCTTTTGTGGGCACAGCCAGGTGCCAAATTTAAGCATCACAAGATCATCCAGAGTGTTACAACTTGTTGCTGAACTTGCAAAGTGTCTCCCCGGAAAAGTTTTTGGTTTGCAGAGATAGGGAAGCATTCTCTGAAGGGTGTATATAGAGGTGCATCTCCATTCACATATGCCAGTCACTCCTGAATGCTTCAGTCAAAAAGCAATTTGATCACACATATAGGTATTCCCTAGCTTTCAATGGGACTCATCTCCTTCCCCTCTTATTGACAAGTAATACTTTGAAGTTCTTCACCTGTCTTTCCCCAAGATTGGCCAGTTGTAGCCAGAAAGTTGTGATAAAACTACTCTTGATCTGCAGCCAGGTCTCCATGAATGCTCCCCATGGGATATGGAAAATAATCCAATGCTTTAAAAAAGACTGTTATTTCAATAAGAGATAGCCAGAATCATGCTGTCTGACATGTAGGAGTGGGTTTTATTCTGGTTTTTTTAAAAAAAATTTCCATGCATGTTTTTACTGGGGATGAGCCATGTTCAGTTATGCTACCCTTCAGTTTTAAAGGGCTATACAGCCTGGGTCTAGGGTGCCACCTCATTGACTGTCTAATACTCTCATATAGACCACTATGATCACTGAGGCTGAATGATGAATAATATGTGTCATTGTGTGAGGGGCAGAATATAATTAATAGATTCCTCTCTACTGAGAGCCTCACATTTGTGTAAAAACATAACTGGTCAGAGGCACCAGATCTGAAAATATGACCCATTTAGAAGGTCCATTACGTACAATTTATATATATTTAAATTTTTTCAGCCACCATGCATGGTGCATTTTTCTCTTTGCTGTTGAAACAATTAATTTGTATTTTTTCCTTGAACACTTAAAATATTTTTTTTTAAAAAAACACTGCTTTAAGAACCCATGTGCATTGAAAAGTAAAATTTAAATCCATGTACACACACACACACACACACACACCAGGAACAGTAGGCTAAGTCTAAGTCCTCAACTATCTCTCCTACTTCTTCTTTGTGGTCTTTGTGACTCGCACAATTGAGTGTTCTGCACATGCGCAGCGCATCTTCGGAAACTTCTTTTTCTGTTGTGCCTCGGATCATTTCCCTTGAATCTCTTTGTCAATTCCCTTTTTTCTTTTTTTCAGCCAAACCCTTCCTGAACCCCCCACTTCACCCCTATAGTTCCCTGACCCAGTCTTTGGTAATGGCTTGTCAACTGCAGCCCTAATATCTCTATTCATTCTTGGTTGGCCCATCTGCTTGTAGCTGCATTCTTTAACAGCTTCTCTTCTCCCCTTTGGTGCTCTAAAAACAACATGCCACATACCGCTGGTGGCTTTCAGTGCTACATTGTAGGATTTGTGGTTATCAGCATCTTCAGAAGTAGGTGCCATTTGTGACATCCTATCAACACAGCCATCAATACTTAGGAGAATGGCCCGGTGGTGGCATTGGAGTAAAGTTAAAAGTGGTCAACAGCAAAATAGCTCTAAATCTATACTAAAGCAATTTGAGGGCTGGATGCGGAGCAAGGTGTTGGATTCCGATTCACAGTGAAACAGTGACCCTCCTCCTGAGCAGATGCTCCCCCCATTCACACGTACATAAACACATGTGGCTTACAAAATGGTGCTTAACTATTTTCAAAGAACCTGGTGGAATGGCAAAGCCCTTGAATCAAATAACACACGTGACCATGTCCTCATATATATCCGACTTCTACATTTCTTTACGTGTTGAAAGTTTAAAAACTTAAAAAAAAACATTAAAAAACAAATTATATGCTTTTTCTTAAGGCAAAACAATGTGCTTGTGAATTTGTGATATTGCTGTTATTTTGTAAATGTTTAAGAAAAATTGTATTTAAAGTTGGATAGCCATTCTGTGCTGGGTTTTTAATCTCCGACTGGTGCATACACTCAAAACATCAGGGACCTACTGTACATAAAAAAGAAAACAGCTACAATCTACAGATACTGTAAACCTATATACACACCTTTTACTGTAATAGAAAACCTTGCACTGTAATGGTTATTGTTTTAAAAAAATCTCTTGTCAGAAATGATTTTGTATCTTTGATTATTATATATCTGAAATTTTAACGTATTTGTATACTTGCCATGATAAATGGGGGAAAGCATTTGACACAATCGATTTTCCTTTGTCCAATCCGATGCATGCATTGCTTTACAATGTGGGGGGGGGGGGGAGATGGTTAAAAGTTGATCATTTAAATTTTAAAAAGTGACCCAAACCATCAGCTTTATTAAAAAAAAAACCTAATATGCTGGTGCAAGCGATGCTACTTCTGAAGAAAAACAAAACAGTAGTAAAGACATGTTACCCTTGCAACTCCTTGTCAGTGTGCTGTTATCTAGCCACGTTTCCCTGCAGTCCATCATGAGTAGGTAGGACATTTAAGTCGATAAGAGATCTTCGAAATCACACACAACCACAAATTGATTTACTTTGTCTTCCCAACCCAGTTTTGATTTTGAATAAAATGGGCTTGGAATCAACATGACATCACGGTTCTTCCTGCTTTTCAATTCCAATACACTCTGCGTCCAAACGTCTGGTTTTGAGGCAAAGAGAATTTTTGACGTGGAGCCAATTTTGAGACAATTCTTTCTTTTTTTTCCCCTCCTTCTCTCTCTCTCTCTCTCTTTCTTTCTCCTTCTCTCCTTTCTCCTATTGTGGTTTAGGAATTATTTTCTTATGCCCTTTTTTCATTTGGTGGAAGATATTGGTTTTCCCTTCCTCGGCCTGCTTTCCTCCTTCCTCATGTCATTCCATCTTTTTTACAAAAGAAAATATATATATATATACAAACAAACAAAGGAACAAATACTCTTTTTCTTTTCTCTCTCTCTCTCTCTCTTTCTCTCTCTCTTTCTCTCTCTCTCTCTAGGATGTGTAATGTTGTGTTGTCCGGATTCTGTATAAAAACAAAAAAAATATGTATATGATGATGTATCTGATATTTGGCAGTCTCTGGCTGCAACTTTAACCAATATAATTAACAAAGAAATGCATAATGTTGGTGTTTTAAAAAGTTTTAAAAAAACATAGTTAAGATGTTTGTGTAAAATTGCATGGTTTAAAATGTACTTAGTGCATTGAGAAATGTTGTTGAGTTCCTCAGTGAAGGATGGTTTGCTTTTTTGATTCTAATGGTGATTGGTTTGTTGACCAGAGTATTCCCCTATACTGTACGTCTTGCTTTATTTCTCATCTTCCCTCCCCCCCATTTCTTTAGTTTCGTTTCCTTCAAGACCTAGCATAGCGTTTATCTACTGATACATGTAATACCGTTCCTTAAAACCAGGTTGTGGAAACGTTTCATCTGGGGGGGAAAAACAAAAAATGTTTTGCGTCATGGTTTGCATTCAGTTCCATCTTCTCTTTCTGTTGCAAAGTTTCAGGTCTGAAGCAACTAGCTACTTTCATAAGTTCCATTAAATCGCTGCTGAGACCTTAGGCTGGATATTTTGAGAGAACAGCATAGATATATCAGAATTTTTGAAATTTGAGGGACTTTGGAGATCATCTAGTCCAGTGGTTCCCAAATTTTGGTCCTTCAGATGTTTTGGGCTTCACTCCCAGAATTCCTAACTGTTGACCAAGATTGCTAGGGCTTCTGGGAGCTGAAGACCAAAAGACCTAGAGGACCAACATTTGGCAACCACTGATCTAGTCCAAGCCTCTTTGTGGTGCAGAAATCCTTCCTTAACAGATGACTTAAATCACTGGTTTGCAAACCTTTGTCTTGCAGATATTTTGGACTTCAGCTTCCAGAAATCCTGACCGCTGGCCAGAGTCCCTGGGAGCTGATATCCAAAACATCTGGAGGAGTAAAGTTTGGGAACCAATGGTTTAAACATATTCAGTAAGGGACAACACATCACTGCTCCCCTGTCAAACTACCCTTTCTGCTATGAGATTTCATTTTGTGTTTAACCAATATCTGTTTCCTTCCAAGTTCACCTGTTGGTTCTAAAAATTCCTGTCTTGTGGAGCAGCAGCTAACAAAGCTGCTCCATCTTCTGTATAAAAGTCCTTCAGGTACTTCATGATCTGTCAGCGTCTCACTCAGACTCTTCTTTTCTCCAGCTTAAATATACCCACCTCTTCCAACCTTTCCTCATTATTCATAGGACCTAGTTTCTAGACCCCTTACCATTCTGGTTGCCACCTTCCGGATCGGCTCTACTGTCAATCTCTTTTGTAAAATGTCATGTGCAAAACTGTACATGGTACACAGTACTCCAGTCATGTATCCCCAGTGTCGAATATAGTCAGACTCCTATGCTCTGCACACGTTTCTGCTAATGTGACCTAACATTCATTTATTGTGTGTTCATGTATTTGTGTGTGTGTTCGAACTCTTGTCTGTCTAAAATGATTTGCCATTTTGTTTTTGTTTTTAAATTCGTCATAGATGTTTCAAGATTTCAAAAAGTCTCCACATCTTGTGTAAACAATAAAACTACCCACATTAAAAAAACTATTTCGGTAGCCAAGGTGCTGCTGCTCTTCAGGTTTACAATCCACCTGATCAGGGGGCCATAGGGGACAAGCTTACATTTTAGTAGGTTCATCAGGACCATGTGCCAACTTTCCTACTATGGGCAACTTCAGCAGGTGTCAGGGCTGCCTTTTTGTCCCTGGCAGCATCCCAGGGCTGCCTGATCTGCCAAAAAAGAAATGTGGGGAAATGGTAGTGACTAAAACATCCGCTTCCTCATTTGAGAACAGTTTTAAAAACAAACATTAATTAGTTCAGCTAATTTAAAAGGCCTATCACCATTCCTAGGGCCCTTTTACACTCATCCATTGTAGCAATAGGATTCCACTTTGAGTGCCATAGTTCCCTCCTGTGGAACCCTGGGATTTGAAGTTTCAGGAGGTATCTAGAATTCTTAGCCAGAGAATAATAGTTGCCCAACACACGACAAATCCCAGGATTCCAGAGGATATAGCTAAATGTGCTCATCAATTGGGTAGTGTGAACACTGGACATTTTGAGGAGAGACCGTTTACTCCATTTTACTTTGAGGGGATTCAAGGGCTGTAAAAACCATCTTGGGAGGCTGCATTTTCCCATCCTTGACCTAATTGTACTGTACTGTATCTCATCATTATAGAAATGAGCCCTTTGTCCATTCTAGCAACACTGCTGAGGACTTGCACAACTGAAATAACTGTATCTATTCCCCATCCTTCCCTGAATTCCCCCTACCACAGTCCTTGGGCTACAAGGATGACAGCACTGTGCATGAGCATACCCTTCCAAACCTCATTGGCATAAACCAATTTATTTTGCAGGTGTCTTTGGAACAGCTGGACAATCCAGCTCTTGTGTAATTTCCATGATCAGTACCTAAGTTCTGGCTCAAGGCACTGGACATTAATGTCTCATTCCAGGGCCTGGAGACCTCAGATCATGCTGCAGAATTTGTGCAAGAAAAGGTAACCTCTTTGAAATGTGTGCATGCATTTGTATGTGCATGCACACACACTTACTTTGTGTTACTTCTCAGATATGTAAGGATAGCCAAGAAGGCACCAATCTTCACGTATAATCTGCAGTAGTTTCTCAAGCACTTAGCTCAGAGGTGTCTCTCTGGAAAAGGTGGCACTTTGGGTCCCCTAAGCAGCACTGAGCTGAATTGGGATTCATTCTGGACTACCATCAATCCTTGGATGGTCTGTAGTCCAGTTCAGAAACCTATGAATCCGGTTAGAAAGTATTTTCAGAATCTATTGTAACCTGTGTGAATTGAATCTGTACTAATTATTAAACAGGCTGTATTTAAACCACACATGTATGGAAATTTTAAATTTGTTTAACAGATACAGTCTCCTGTCCCTCACTTTAACTACTACCGCCTTGAATCCAACTGTGGGAGAAAGACAGGATATAAATCCTTTAAATAAATAAATAAATTACTACTAATACTACTTCCTCCTCCCTTAACCTTTAATGATGAGTCAGAGTATAAAAACTATTCTGATAGCAAAAGGCAGTGTCTCTGAGTGTTAAGAAGGAGTTTGTCTCTGTGCAGATAAATTGATAGACAACTTGTAGCCCTCCAGATGTTGTTGGACTGCAGTCTGATGCCATCTAGAGAGCTACAGCTGGCTCAACCTTACTCTGCAGCAGGGGATGAGCAAACTGAAAAAAAAGCAAGGATCCAATTTCAGGTGCCCAACCCTCCATAGGCTGCATTAAGACCCCAATTTTAACAAATTGAAACCAGATATGGATTCTAGTCTATTTTTGTTTTGCTTCTTACACATTTTTGAAGCTTTACCAGGGCCCCACAACATGCCCTTGACTCATGCATGAGTTCGACTTACACAGAGACATATGAGGTACATTAAATAACAGAATGCATCTTGCAGTAAGCATAGAATATATTCAACCACTGGAAAATATTGGATACTGGAAAATATCAGAGTCTGGGAAAGTTACCTTTTTGTCTACAATTCCTACAACCCCCACTACTAATGGCCATGCTGGCTAAAGGATTCTGGGACTTGTGGTGCAAAATAAGATCCCCCCCCCCCAATACTGTAATATACTGTATTGCCTGGATCTAATTAAGGACACAACTATTCACTGACTAATTCTGAAAACTTTCATCATAGTAAAAACCCTTGCTTGTCTACAAGCTGGTCCAGAGATTGACCAGCATGCTCATTTCTTACATCAAACGAGATAACAAGGGTGGTGGCACATGCACCATCCATCTCATGCATAGGATTGTCACACTGAAAACTGGAGAGTGCTTCTGCACCTTTAATGGTTGTGTAGAACGCAGAATTGCATTATGTGTTGCTTGTCATGCAACCAGGTACCAAGCAACACTAGCTGAAATTGCCCCTTCTACACAACCATTAAAGGTCCAGGAGCCCTCTCCAATTTTCACTCTGGCAACCCTACAGAAGTGATGTGTGACCCAGATACCCATAAAATTAGCCTGATGGCCATTAACTTTCAACCTCAAAAACAACTAAGATGGTGGAAAGAAATCAGAAATCAAGTGAATTATACTTATACCTCCATACCCACACACTTATTTATTTTATCTACAAAAAAAGTATCCTGCCTTATAGCTGAAGAGCTCAGAGTGACATATAATAAATAAATTTGGAACTATTTAAAATAATAACAATAATTTAAAAGAATATTATTATTATTATTATTATTATTATTATTATTTGTACCCCCCCAATATCAAAGATCTCAGGATAGCTTCCTAAAGGCATAGGAAATCATTTATCACTTAAAGCAATTTAAAATAACGTAAACCCCAGTACAAACAGACTAATGTTATTTAGGATGAATTTTGTTCCGCACACCTGTAACCCCAATCGTAAATGTAGTATTTGCAAATAAGAACAATTAGGTCTTCTCTCTCTAGAGTACATTATATACAAGGAAATAACTGTGTTAGTCTTTATCAGTATACAAAGGGATTTTGTAAGATCTGACTGAGACTGCACCTGTAGTGCAGAAATAATCAGGTTTGACACCACTTATAACTGCCATGGCTCAATGCCATAGAACTGTGGGATTTGCAGTTTGTTGTGGCACTAGAGCTCTCTGACAGGGAAAGCTTAATGTCTCACAAAACTACCATTTCCAGAATTCCATAACATTGAACCTTGGCAATTAAAATGGTGTCAAACTGGATTATTTCTGCAGTTTGAAGTTTCGATTTCATTAGGGCCTGAACACACAGGCCAAAATAAAGCTGCTTCAGGTCATTTCGGAGGTATGCTGTTTAAATGCTGCATGCGTCCTAAGAGGTTGGAAGCTGCACTAAAGCCATACTCCAGTCCTAAGGAGTGGAGAGCAGCTTTTGCGCAGCTTCTGGCCTCTTAAGATGCATGTGTCATTTAAACAGCATACCTCTAAAATGACCCGAAGCAGCTTTATTTTGCCTTGTCTGTTTGGGCCCATAAATCTACCTTCACAGACTCAGTTGCACCTGATGAAGTGACTGAATCTTATGCTACAAACTTCTTTCTCTCAGTCTTAAAGGCACAACAAGAGCCCAGAGTAAATTACCTATATCTGGTTCCCATTGAGGATGCATCCAGACTGATTGAATAGTCTGAGATTTTGTCCTTTTCTTTCTGATTAAATAAACTGACCTAGGGAGCTGGTATCTGATTTCACTCAGAGCTGATAGAAAATGTTCTGGAATAAACAAACCCCCATATGGATCTAGAGAATAAAATCAGAAAGGACAGGAACTACATCTGGGAGTTTCTGGTCTTTTCAATGCGGATGCACCCTGAAATTGGCAGGACACACTGGTTATGATTTTGTGTGTGTGTGCGCGCACCTTCAAGTCACCTCCATAGATTTCATAGGGGTTTTCTTAGGCAAGGAGTCCTCAGAGGAGATTTTGCCAGTTCCTTTCTCTGAAATATAGCCTATAGTATCTAGTATTCATTGGCGACCTCTCATCCAGATACTAACCAGGGATGACCATGCTTATCTTCCAAGATCAAACAGGATCTGATGCCTTTAGGGCATTTAGGTAGTCGTGATTTTACTGAAGTCCTGTTGACTTCAAAGGGGGGGGGGGGGAGTGGTGACTAAAAACCAGTCCGTGTCTAATTCTTGTTTTTCATTGGAATTTTAAGAACAACGTAAACTCCAGAGTGTGATTCATTTTTTCTTCCATCTATTTTTGTGACTATCCACTTGTTTATGTGGCTATAGCTTCTTGCTTCAGACTTGAATTTGCCCATAACTGTCTCTTTCCCTGTTCCATGTGCATGGTTTTTTTAAACGTGATTTCTGCTGCTGAAATTAATGTCTTTTTCTTTAAAGAACAAAGAAATACGTATTAATTGTCGCTGTCAGCTGCATAATGGTCATTAGGTTTTGGTTTTGGTTTTTCTTCACCAAGCTGTTTTCAATGAAAGTCAGTGGCTGTCTTCCCTTGGACACTAATGAATGTATATATTGTTAAGTGCAGAATACACAGGAGAGTGGCTGAGTTAAGGATCAGAGGGGGTTTTGTAAAGCCTGTTTATTTTTTTAAAATGAGTTGGAGCATTTAATATTTTTACCACCATTTACGTGGTTTTGGGGAACCCAGATTATGTCAAGATCTCATGCCAAAACAAGCCAAAATTTGTTTGAGTTGAGCGTCTTTCTTCCACAAACCATATTTTAAATGATACTTTAACTGTCATTTTAAATGTTTTATTGAAACATGTACTGATGAAAAGAAACAAACAAACAAAAACACAAAAAAAAACATAAAATGTCATCTTGACAAAAGATTTATACATGACTCAGAAAGTATTTATTTCAATTTTGTACCTTTCCATTTTAATACATTATACTGTATTGACTCAACTGAGATAATATAAACAGTTCATTTTAATAATATCCTGGTGTTGGGCTGATTATTTTTCTCCACCGAGTTCTTCGCATGGATGGTGAGAAGCTTTATGAGCGTCAGTTGGAAACAAGTCTCAAAAGGTAAGGAGGTAAAAATATTGGCTACTGAGTCTGAGGCCTGTCCGTATCGCACAATTATAGTGCTATGGTTCCATCCCATGGAGTCCCAGGATTTGTAGTTTAATGAGAAGCTAAAGAATTTTCTGCTACAGAGCTCTAGTGCTATAGTTCAGGGAGACAATAATTTCTAGAAGAGAATTCTGTGTACCGCATCGAACCAGAAGAAAAGAGATCCCACCTAAACATTAGGAGGAACGTCCTTACAGTAAGAGCTGCTCAACAGTGGAAGACGCTCCTGTGAAGAATTTGGTGGAGTCTCCTTCTTTGGAGGTCTTTAAACAGATGGCCATCTGTCAGGGAAGCTTTGATTGTGTCTTCCTGAATGGCATTGGACTGGATGGCCCTTGGGGTCACTTCCAACTCTATGATTCACAAAACCCTGGATTCTATAGCATGCCACCATTTTGCTGTTCTGCCATTTACATGGCCGAGCTGGGAAGTGGGAACTGAACCCTGGTCTAGAGTCACAGTCCAACACTCAAATCCCTACGACATGCAGGGTCTCTATGAAAGAGAGGCCTGTTACAGACTGCCAAAATAAAGCTGCTTCGGGTCTCTTTGGAGGTATGCTATTTAAATGATGCATGGGTCCTAAGAGTCCGGAGGTCGCGCCAAAGCCACACTCCATTCCTAAGCACTGGAGTGCAGCTTTGGTGCAGCTTTCGGATTCTTAGGATGCATGCATCATTTCAACAGCATACCTCCAAAGAGGCCCGAAGCAGCTTTATTTTGGCAGTCTGTATGAGTATAACCTAACTGCATTTTGGGGCCAGCATGGTGTAGTGGTTTCAGCCTGAGTGTATGACTCCGGAGAGCAGGGTTTGACTCTCCACTTGGCCATGGAAGCCCATTGAGTAATCTTGGCCAAGTGACACTCACTCAGCCTTAGAGGAAGCTAAAGTCAAACCCCCTCTGAACAAATCTTTCCAAGAAAACCCTCTAATAGGGTCACATTAGGATCTCCATAAGTCAGAAACTACCTGAAGGAACACAACAACAAAATAGAGTTAGTATTGCCAGGTGAAATAAGGGACCGAGCTCCTGTTCCTTTAATGCTTCTGTAGAAGCTGAAATTTCAGCAAGTGGTTTTTGCCATTGAAGCAACACCTGCTTGCATGGTGAGAAATTTTCTTCTTCTACAAACTCATGAAAGGGACAGGAGCCCTGTCCTTTATTTTACCTGGCAATCTGAAATGCATTTAAAAAGTCAAGCTAATATGGACTTAATTGAAGCACTGTAATACTTCATGTACAATAAATGTTACATAAGGTACCACTGGGCACTGCTGGACAAATCTTGACTTTCCTTTTCACCATCATGTTTTAAATCCTGTGTGCTTCCCACCAACTTTATGAAAGAATTCACACATTTTGACAAGTTTTGATCAAAAACAAACCAAAGTTTGGGACCATTTACATAGGGCAATGGAACAAACGAAGTTCACAAACATCTACATTGGGCACATTCAGCAGATACAGATGTTCCTGGCATGGAGAAGACCATGTTGTAACTGTTAAAGGTGAGGAACCCCTCAGGAAAAATTGGTGAGAACTCTAATCCAGTCCCTCAAACATCACTGAAGGCACCGAAATTCAAAGGCAGACTTGAACGCTAAATTCAAAATGCAGCAGTCAAAGCCCTCTGGCTTCCAGGTTTTAATTGTACTTTTTGCTTTATTTATGAAAGATTTTGTGATTTTGGAGACTTTTATCAAAGTATGAACAAGGTGAGATCCTGACCCATCTTACATCTGAGAAAACTGGAGAGTATGGATCCCATAATGAGGAAGGAAACACTATAGATATTCAGTTGGCAGAGGGGAGTGAAACCCATCCTTATCCTGTCCGTGACAGAGATCGCGTGAAAGACATTCATACCTTCATGTTGATCCTGCCATTAAACTGTCAGTGAAGTGGACGGAACGATTCCACTTCCCTGACGGGACAATGACAAGATCAGTGCAACGTCATGTGAAAGTCATTCACACGATCAATCATATAAGTTATAAGGACAGGACAAGGACGTTCTTTCTTCCATCTGACGTCTCCACTGACGGCTTTTTCCTGTTGTGGTTTCTTCTGATTATGTCTTCAGACCTGTTTCATATAGTTGAATTCATAGTGCTAAGTTCAAATGAATTGAACTCAGGTCCATTCTGTAGTCGTTTTGCCTTCTAGAGAGGAGGCACATCAAACCAGCATAGTCTGTTCCACAGATGCAATTCCAAGATCTCTGCCTGTAGGAACGGGAAAAATCTTCTCATTCTCAGTTTTTTTCCTGAATTCAAAAATTTTAAACCTCAGATTCTTTCCACCCTTAATCTGATATCTGTGAATTAGGGAAATTTCTTCAAAAATGACTTGAAACGTCTGTCTCATTTGCACCAGAGAAATTCAGTTTATTCAATTATTCCCAACATGAAGGAAATCATGTTGTACCTGTCTGCCTTAGAGATGAGGAGACACCCAGAAATAGCTGCAGGGTGGGGACATTGCCTCCCCAAATAAGATATAATAATAATAATAATAATAATAATAATAATAATAATAATAATAATAATAA
>NC_056522.1:6489461-6490582 GCF_019175285.1 Sceloporus undulatus | reverse complement strand
TTGCTCTGTGGGATCTATTCTGCAGAGACAGGCATTGTAGGAAAGGTGTTGGGAAGATTTTCCCATTCCCATGGCTGCCCAGAGAGCATGCCTCACTCTGATGATGTTCTAAGAGGAAGACCCTTATGAGACAGTCTCCTAATGTAATATTTGCCAGAGTGGAAAAACTGAGCTGATGGGGAGCCTCAGGTGTTACCAAGTGGTAACAGAAGGAGCAGCCAACCTGAGTTGGGGAACACAATTTCCTACTCCCCCCTGTCAAGGGCCACCCAAGGTAAAGAATTCACCCTGCATCATAGTTAGGGTTGCCATAGGTCTGGACCTCCAAACCGGGACAAATGTAGGACAAATGTCGGACAAAAGTTTCAAATGTAGGGCACATTTTTTAAAAATGGAGGGCATGCGAAAATGGAGGCCACCCCCCCTCCCCCATTCCAAACAGCACATTTGGGCATTGAACATGGCTTTACTTAACATGGCCTCTTGCATATTTCAGAGGCTTATTGTATAACCAAACTCTTTGGGTTTCACACTGAACATGCTATGCATTCATACTGAACATGTCAAGGTGGTTTAACAAGAAGTGGGTTTGCCCTCAGATTCAACTGTACTTCTCAGAAGTGTGTACTTGGTCAAGGGACTTTGGGTTTGTTTTCATTGCGCATGAGTTTGTAAAAATCAGAGCAACTTACATTGGTCGTGCCTCAGAAGCTGGCACATATCATCATCATCATCATCATCATCATCATCCTCTTCCTCCTCCTCCTCCCCCTCGTCCTTCCTCCCTCATCCTCCCTCCATCCCCTCCCTCCTCCCTCCGCTTCCTCCCTCCCTCTTCCTTCCTCCCTCCTCCTCTCTGCCTCCCGGCCAAAGGCAGAGGAGGAGGTGGGTGGCTGCCTTGGCGTGCTCCCCCCCACCCACGCGCCAAGGCAGCAGGCAGGCAGCCACCCACCGCCTCCTCCACCTCACGTGCCTCCGCGCGACCGCACTAGGCACTTGGCTTGGCCCCGGCAGGCGGGGGCAGAGGCAGAGGAGGAGGCGGAGGTGCCTGCCTGGCTTGGTGCGCTCCCCGCACGCCCGCACGCCAAGGCAGCAGGCAGGGAGCCACCCACCGCCTCCTC
>NC_056522.1:6378933-6489436 GCF_019175285.1 Sceloporus undulatus | reverse complement strand
CCCAAGAAGTGCCTAGCGCGGGTCGCACGGAGGCGTGCGAGGTCGGGAGGCGGTGGGTGGCTCCTGCCGCTGCCTTGGCGTGGCGGGTTGTGCGGGGAGCGCACCAAGCCAGCAGGGGCACTCCTCCTCCTCCTCGGGCCTCCCGGGCCCCAAGGAAGTGCTAGCGTGGTCACACAGAATCGCGCAGCGGAGGCAAGAGAGGAGGCGAGGTGGCGCGCACTCCCCCCGCCCAGCGCGCCAAGGCAGCAGGCAGGCAAGCCATCACCGCCTCCTCCGCTTGCGTGACTCCGCGCAACCGCGCTAGGCATCGACGTCCTTGGGCCTGGGAGGCGAGGATAGGAGGAGGCTTAGTCATAGGGGTGGCTTGCCTGCCTGCGGGCCTTGGGGTGCGCCGGGTGGGCGGGGAGCGCGCCAAGCCGAGGCAGGCCCTAGCCTCCTCCGCTGGGCTCCCGCCTCCGCCTGCCGGGGCAAGCCAAGTGCCTAGCTCGTCAACGCGGAGGCCGCCGCGAAGTGGAGGAGTGCGGTGGGTGGCTGCCTGCTGCTGCCTTGTGCGCACGGAGCGGGGGAGAGAGCGCGCAAGCAGCACCCACCTCCTCCTCTGCTGGCCCGGGAGGCAGAGGAGGAGGAGGGAGGAAGGAAGAGGGAAAGGGAGGAAGGAGGAGGGAGGAGGAGAGGGGGATGGAGGGAGGAAAATGAGGGAGGAAGGACGAGGTGAAGAAGAGGCAGGAGGAGGAAGAGATAGTGGATGATATGATGAGGATGAATATGAGCCAGCTTCTGAGGCAACGACCAATGTAAGTGCTCTGATTTTACAAACTCAGCGCCATGAAAAAAAACCAAAGTCCCTGACGCAAGTACACACTTCTGAGAAGTAAAGGTGAAGAATCCGAGGGCAAACCCACTTCTTGGTTAACCACCCTTGACAGGTTCAGTAATGAATGCATAGCATGTTCAGTGTGAAACCCAAAGAGTTTGGGTTATACAATAAGCCTCTGAAATAATGCAAGAGCCATGTTTAGTAAGCCATGTTCAAGATGCCCAGAGGTGCTGTTTGGATGGGGGAGGGGGTGGCAGAAAGGGAAGTCATGTCGGGCCTCTGTCGAGGAATAATGCACAAATGCCCTCCATTTTGATCATGCCGAAAGAAACATGCATTTATATTAAACGTGTTTAAAAAAACATACCAAGTTGTTTTCGCATGTCCTCCATTTTAAAAAAAAATGTTTGCCCTCCATTTGAAAATTTTTGTCCGACAATTTGATCCTGGTTTGGAGGTCCAGACGTATAGGCAACCCTATCCACAACACAATCCACAACCGCACACCCTATACCACTATTGATTCCACGTTCAACTGCCAGAGTAGAGTCCTGGATTTGTAATTTCCAGAAGGGCATTTAGAACGTTCCATCCAGAGAGCTCTAGTGTTTCCCCAAGCGACAAACCCTAGGATTCATGTCATATAAGCAGAATTGGTCGGCGTGTAATTCGGGTAATGGGAAGGGCCCCATGGTGGGCATTTTGAAGAAAACGTAGTCTAGCCCAGTGCAGAATTAACACAGTTTGGCACCATTACTGCAATGGGAGTCTATCCTACCGTAATCCTGGATTGTGGTTAGTAAAGGGAACTACTAGAGCTGTTTTGACTGATCAGGCGAATACTTCACCAAACTACAAATCCCAACTTTCCACTATTGCCAAGGCCACATAGGTATCCTGTATCTGGATTTTTAATGTGCAACAAAAATCATACAAGGACTGAATGTGACTGCGATGGTGGGAATAATTTCCTACAGTTTTTTTTTTTAAAAAGATTTTCCAACATTTGCAAAAGTTGTTGTTCCTAAGACAGGAACTTGCGCTAAAACCCAAAGTTATGAAAGTCCCAGCTTTCTGATGTTGGGGAGGTACCCAGTGAACAGGAATTACCTCAAGAAAAGAAGGAATTGTGAATTTTTAGGAAGGAAAATTTTTTTGATGTAAGAGGAACTAAAATGGACCAATTCAGCTATCCAGCAAGAGGTTGCTTTAAATGGTTGACTGAATCCTGTATGCATTTAATAATCATGAACAATGGCAAGGAAAAATGAGCCGAAGCCCATGGGCCCTAACCAAATAAAATTTTTAGTCACAAATGAACGTTTTAACTGGGCCGTAGATTGCAACAGATTTGAGACATTGGGTACATCTACCATAATTGTATGAAATAATCCAGTTTGATACCCTTTACGTGCCAGAACTGCCATCCCACGGAATCTTTGCCATGACATTCAAGGATGGTTTTTACTACTCATACTCTGCCAAAGAGTGCTGGTGCCGCGCAACCTACAAACGTCCAGGTTCTAGAGACGAACCATGGCAGTTAAGTGGTGTCCGAACTGCAATTAGTTCCTACAGTGTGGAGGCACCAATGAAAATCATTCAGTCATGCCTAAAATCTTCTGTTAATGCTGTGTTTCATTGCTTTGGGTCACTTGCTCTCATTTCTTTGAATGCCTAAACTGATTTCTAATGCTCAACAGAAGTTTTCTGATGTTGCAATGCAAGACATTGTGGACTTGAAGGAAAATCTCTTCCAGGCGAGCCTTTCCAAACTAACCTCCGAGCCTAAATTAACCAAAATTGAGATCCATTCCACCTCGTTTCACCGCCTCTCCTGTGGTCTCTTGGAATAATTAGACCTGGTTGCCAATCCTTAGTTACAAAATTGGTAACTAAGTAAACTGTACGGGAAGATATTGTATTGTGTTTGTGTCCGTGATGTGTATGTGTCTTTTAGTCAGAAGGAGGGAGGGTTAATGAATGAGGTGAAATTTGTAGTAATTGTCTGTATATTCCTGTTTTTATTTGAACTGTTGTTACGACCAGATCCTGGAAAGGAGAGGCGGGATTTATTATTATTATTAGTATTATTATTATTATTATTATTATTATTATGATTATTATTATTATATTACGATATTATTTGGGGATGCCATGTCCCCACCCTGCAGCGATTTCTGGGTGTCCTCCTCATCTCGATGCGACCAGGTACAAACATGATTTCCTTCATGTTTTTGTTGGGAAGATTGAATAAACTAACTGAATTTCTCCTCTGGTGCAAATGGAACAGATGTTCAGTCATTTTTGAAGAAATTTCCCTAATTCACAGATATCAGATTAAGGGTGGAAGAATCTGGAGGTTTAAAATTTTTGAATTCAGGAAAAAAAAACTGAGAATGAGAATATTTTTTCCCATTCCTACAGGCAGAGATTCTTGGAAGTGCATCTGTTGAACAGACTATGCTGGTTTGATGTGCATCCTCGCTAGAAGGGCAAACGACTCAAATGGACCTGAGGTCAATTCATTTGAACTTAGCACGATGAATTCAACTATATGAACAGTCTGAGGAAAATAATCAGAAGAAACCAAAAACAGGAAAGCCGGCAGTGGAGACGTCAGATGGAGAAAGAACGTCCTTTCCGTCCCTTATGATAACTTAGATGATTGATCCCGTGTGAATGAACTTTCACATGAAACGTTGCACGGATCTTGTCATTGTCCCGTCAGGGAAGTGGAATCGTCCCGTCCACTTCACTGACGTTTAGATGTGCAGGAAGCAACATGAAGGTATGAAGGTCTTTCACGCGATCTCTGTCACGGACAGGATAAGGATGGTTTTTCCTCCCCCTGCCAACTGAATATCGATAGTGTTTGTTCCTTCCTCATTAGGGGATCCATACGCTCCAAGTTTTCATCAGATGTAAATGGTCCAGCATCTCACCTTGTTTCATACTTTTGATAAAGTCTCGGCAAAAATCACAAAATCTGTCAGAAATAAAGCAAAAAGTACAATTAACCTGGAAGCCAGAGGGCTTGACTCTGCATTATTGAAATTTAGCGTTCAAGGCTGCCTTTGAATTTCAGTTTCTGCATGATGTTTTGAGGGACTGGATGGTTCTCCCAATTGCTTTCCGGAGGTGGTTCCTCACCTTAACAGTTACAACATGGTCTTCCATCCATGCCAGGAACAGTCTGTATCTGCTGAATGTGCCCAATGTAGATGTGTGTGAACTTCGTTTTTCCATTGGCCCTATGTAAAATGGTCCAACTTTGGTTGTTTTTGATCAAACTTGTCAAAATGTGTGAATTCTTTCATAAAGTGTGGGAAGCACACAGGATTTAAAACATGATGGTGAAAAGGAAAGTCCAAAGAATTTGTCCAGCAGTGCCAGTGGTACCTTATGTACATTTATTGTCACATGAGTATTACAGTGCGTCAATTAAGTCCATATCAGCGTGACGTTTTTATGCATTTCAGAAAGTGCACATGTAAAATAAAGGACAGGGCTCCTGTCCCTTTCATGAGGTTTGGGTAGAAGAGAAAAATTTCGCACCATGCAAGCAGGGGTTGGCTTCAATGGCAAAAACCACTTGCTGAAATTTCAGCTTCTAAAGAAGCAGTAAAGGAAACAGGGAGCTCGGGCCCTTATTTCACTAGGCCAGAATACTAACTCTATTTTGTTGTTGTGTTTCCTTTCCTCAGGGAGTGTTATGACTTATGAGATCCTAATGTGCCCCTATTAGAGGGGTTTCTTGGAAAGATTTGTGTCATAGGGGGTTTGAATTTAGCTTCGCTAGCTGAGGGATTGTCACTTTGCCAAAAGTACGCAATGGTCTTCCATGGCCAAGCGAGAGTCAACCCCTGCTCTCTGGAAGTCATACACTCAGGCTGAAACCACTACAACCAGCTGGCCCCAAAATGCAGTAGGTTATACTCATAAGACTGCCAAATAAAGATGCTTCGGGCCTCTTTTGGAGTATGCTGTTGAAAGGATGCATGCAATCTAAGAACCGAAGCTGCGCACCAAAGCTGCACGCCAGTTGATTAGGAATGGAGTGTGGCTTTGGCGCACCTCCGGACGCTTAGGATCCACGCATCATTTAAACCATACTCAAAAGACCCGAAGCGCGTTAAGGTGGGTCAGTCTGTAACAGGCCTCTTTTCATAGAGAACCGGCAATGTCCGTAGGGGATTTGAGTGGTGTGTTTGTGACGTGACTCTGGTAAGACCAGGTGTTCAGTTCCCATTTCCAGCTCGACATGTAAAGGCAGAACAGCAAACGTGGCCATCTATAGAATCAGGTTTTGTGAATCATAGAGTTGAAGTGACCCAAAGGGCCATCCCTCCAATGCCATTCAGGAAGACAACAATCAAAGCTTCCCTGACAGATGGCCTCTGTTAAAGACCTCCAAAGAAGGAGCTCCACCAAAATTCTTCACAGACGTCTTCCACTGTTGAGCAGGCGCTTACTGTAGGACATTCCGCCTAATTTTTAGAGGGGGGATCTCTTTTCTTCTGGTTCGATGGCGGTACACATAATTCTCCTTCTAGAAATTATTTTCTCCCTGAACTATAGCACTAGAGCTCGTAGCGAAAATTCTTTAGCTTCTCAATTAAACTACAAAATCCTGGGACTCCAGGCGGATGGAACCATCCGCTATAAATTGTTGCGATACGGACAGGCCTCAGACTCGTACCAATTTTTTACCACCTCCTTAACCTTTTGAGACTTGTGTCCAACTGACGCTCATAAAGCTTCTCACCTCCATGCGAAGAACTCGGTGGAGAAAATAATCACCCAACACCAGGATATTATTAAAAGGAACTGTTGATATTATATCAGTGAGTCATACATAATAATGTATTAAAATGGAAAGGTACAAAATTGAAATAATACTTTCGGAGTCATGTAAAGAATCTTTTGTCAAGATGACATTTTATGTTTTTTTTGTGTTTTTTGGTGTTTGTTTCGTTTCATCATACATGTTTCAATAACACATTTTAAAATGACAGTTAAAGTAATCATTTAATATGGTTTTGTGGAAGAAAGACGCTCAACTCACACAATTTTTGGCTTTTGTTGGCATGAAATCTTGACATAAATCTTGGGTTCCCAAAAACCACGTAAATGGTGGTAAAAATATTAAATGCTCCAACTCATTTAAGAAAAATAAACAGGCTTTACAAAACCCCCTCCTGATCCTTAACTCAGCCACGCCTCCTGTTATTCTGCACTTAACAATATATACATTCATGATGTCCAAGGAAGACAGCCCTGAATGTTCATTGAAAACAGCTTGGTGAAGAAAAACCAAAAAACCTAATGACCATTATGCAGCCTGACAGCGACAATTATACGTCGTTTTTCTTTGTTCTTTAAAGAAAAAGGACATGAATTTTCAGCAGCAGAAAGCACGTTAAAAAAACCATGCCATGGAAACAGGGAAGAACAGTTATGGGCAAAGTCAAGTCTGGAGCAAAAAGCTATAGCCCAGAAACAGTGGATAGTCCAAAAAATAGATGAAGAGAAAAATGAATCACATTCCTGGAGTTTAAACGTGTTCTTAAAAGTCCAATGAAAAACAAGAAGTAGACACGGACTGGTTTTTAGTCACCACTCAACTCCCCCCCCTTGTAAATCAACAGACTTCATTAAAATCACGACTCGTAACCTAAATGCCTAAAGGCAATCAGATCCTGTTTTGATCTTGGGAATAAGCATGGTCTCCGGGTTAGTATCTGGATGAGAGGGCACAAATTAAATACGAGATACTATAAGGCTATATTTCAGAGAAGGAACTGGCAAAAGCTGCCCTCTGAGGACTCCTTGCCTAAGAAAACACCTATGAAACCTATGGAGTTACTTGAAAGGTGCGCGGACAACACCGCACAAAAGCAAGTCTCTCTGTGCGTGCACACATCGCGTCCCAGATAAAACGTTTAGAGGGACGTGGAGACGTGTGCACATACAGGGAACCACAACACACGGCACTACGTCTAGACTCTTCCCTATGATCGACGATGCATCGGTTACAGAGCATACATAGTACACCTTGATCTTGTAGCGTTTCCGCCTCGGCTGCCCTGAGGCTTCTCTCTTCTCTGCATCTTCATAGATGACGCCACGACGTCATAACGAGGCAACTAGGGGGGTGGGTGCCGTGTGGCGGCGTGGGGGGGGGGGGGGGGGGGGGGGCGGGGTGAGTGTTGGGGGTGGGGGGGGGGG
This sequence comes from Sceloporus undulatus, assembly GCF_019175285.1. Lineage (NCBI taxonomy): Eukaryota > Metazoa > Chordata > Lepidosauria > Squamata > Phrynosomatidae > Sceloporus > Sceloporus undulatus. The sequence continues at coordinate 6,482,388 of NC_056522.1, read as the reverse complement.
GGGGACGACAGAGAAGGGGGGGGGGGGGGGGGGGGGGGTTGGGGGGGGGCGCGTGGGCAGTGAACTGGCTGCGCGATACTGGGCATGGTAAGGGCAAGTCGCGCGGCGGTAATATAACAGGGGGAAAAAAAAAAAAAAAAAAAAAAAAAAAAAAAAAGAAAAAAAAAAAAGCCCCGATAAATCTAGTATTCATTGGTGGACCTCTCATCCAGAACTAACCAGGAGATGACCATGCTTATCTTCCAAGATCAAACGATCTGAGGCCTTTAGGGCATTTAGGTAGAGTCGTGATTACTGAAGCCCTGTTGAACTTCAAAGGGGGGGGAGTGGTGACTAAAACCAGTCCGTGTCTAATTCTGTTTTTCATTGGAATTTTAAGAACAACGTAAACTCCAGAATGTGATTACTTTTTCTTCCATCTATTTTGTGACTATCCACTTGTTTTATGTGGTATAGCTCTTGCGTCAGACTTGAATTTGCCCCATAACTGTCTCTTTCCCGTGTTCCAGTGCATGGTTTTTTTAAACGTGATTTCTGCTGCTGAAATTAATGTCTTTTTCTTTTAAAGAACAAAGAATACGTATTAATTGTCGCTGTCAGCTGCATAATGGTCATAGGTTTTGGTTTTTCTTCACCAAGCTGTTTTCCAATGAAATCAGTGGCTGTCTTCCCTTGGACACTAATGAATGTATATATTGTTAAGTGCAGAATACACAGAAGAGTGGCTGAGTTAAGGATCAGAGGGGGTTGTAAAGCCGTTTTATTTTTTTAAATGAGTTGGAGCATTTAATATTTTTTACCACCATTTACGTGGTTTTGGGGAACCCATGATGTCAAGATCTCATCCAAACAAGCCAAAATTTGTTTGAGTTGAGCGTCTTTCTTCCACAAACACATATTTTAAATGATACTTTAACTGTCCATTTTAATGTTTTATTGAACATGTACTGAGGAAAAGAAACAAACAAACAAAAACACAAAAAAAACATAAAAATGTCATCTTGACAAAAGATTAAACATGACTCAGAAGTATTTATTCAATTTGTTCACTTTCCATTTAATACATTATACTGTATGACTCAACTGAGATAATATAAACAGTTCATTTTAATAATATCCTGGTGTTGGGCTGATTATTTTTCCCACCGAGTTCTTGCGCATGGATGGGGAGAAGCTTTATGACGTCAGTTGGAACAAGTCTCAAAAGGTAAGGAGGTAAAAATATTGGTACTGAGTCTGAGGCCTGTCCGTATCACAAATTATAGCGCTATGGTTCCATCCCATGGAGTCCCAGGATTTGTAGTTTTAATGAGAAGCAAGAATTTTCTGCTACAGAGCTCTAGTGCTATAGTTCAGGGAGACAATATTCTAGAAAGAGAATCTGTGTACCAGCATCGAACCAGAAGAAAGAGATCCCACCTAAACATTAGGAGGAATGTCCTTACAGTAAAGCTGGCTCAACATGGAAGACGCTCCTGTGAAGAATTTGGTGGAGTCTCCTTCTTTGGAGGTCTTTAAACAGATGGCCATCTGCAGGGAAGCTTTGATTGTGTCTTCCTGAATGGCATTGGACTGGATGGCCTTGGGGTCACTTCCAACTCTATGATTCACAAAACCCTGGATTCTAGGCATGCCACCATTTGCTGTCTGCCATTTACATGGCGAGCTGGGAAGTGGGAACTGAACCCTGGTCTTACAGAGTCACAGTCCAACACTCAAATCCCTACGTACATGCAGGGTCTCCTATGAAAGAGAGGCCTGTTACAGACGGCCAAAATAAAGCTGCTTCGGGTCTCTTTGGAGGTATGCTGTTTAAATGATGCGTGGATCTAAGAGTCCGGAGGTCGCGCCAAAGCCACCTCCATTCCTAAGCAGGGAGTGCAGCTTTGGTGCAGCTTTCGGATTCCTTAGATGCATGCATCATTTCAACAGCAACCCCAAAGAGGCGAAGCAGCTTTATTTTGGCAGTCTGTATGAGTATAACCTAACTGCATTTTGGGGCCAGCATGGTGTAGTGGTTTCAGTCTGAGTGTATGACTCCAGAGAGCAGGGTTTGACCTCCGCTTGGCCATGGAAGCCCATTGAGTAATCTTGGCCAAGTGACACTCACTCAGCCTTAGAGGAAGCTAAAGCAAACCCCCCTGAACAAATCTTTCCAAGAAACCCTCTAATGGGTCACATTAGGATTCCATAAGTCAAACTACCTGAAGGAACACAACAACAAATAGAGTTATATTGCCAGGTGAAAATAAGGACCGAGCTCCTGTTCCTTTAATGCTCTGTAGAAGCTGAATTTCAGCAAGTGGTTTTTGCCATTGAAGCAACACCCTGCTTGCATTGTGAGAAAGTTTCTTCTTCTACAAACTCATGAAAGGGACAGGAGCCCTGTCCTTTATTTTACCTGGCAATCGGAAATGCATTAAAAAAGTCAAGCTGATATGGACTTAATGAAGCACTGTAATACTTCATGTACAAATAATGTTCATAATGTACCACTGGCACTGCTGGACAAATCTTGACTTCCTTTTCACCACAGTTTAAATCCGTGGTGTTCCCACCAACGTTTATGAAAGAATCCACACATTTTTGACAAGTTTTGCATCAAACAACAACCAAAGTTTGGGACCATTTATACATAGGCAAGGAACAAACGAAGTTCCACAAACATCTACATTGGGCACATTCAGCAGATACAGATGTTCCGGGCATGGAGAAGACCATGTGTAACTGTTAAAGTGAGGACACCTCGCAGGAAAAATTGGTGAGAACTCTAATCCAGTCCCTCAAACATCACTGAAGACACTGAAATTCAAAGGCAGACTTGAACGCTAAATTCAAAGCTGCAGCAGCAAACCTCTGGCTTCCAGGTTTTTAATTGTACTTTTTGCTTTATTTATGAAAGATTTTGTGATTTTGGAGACTTTTATCAAAGTATGAACAAGGTGGATGCTGACCCATCTTACATCTGAGAAAAACTGGAGAGTATGGATCCCATATGAGGAAGGAAACACTATAGATATTCCGTTGGCAGAGGGGAGTGAAAAACCCATCCTTATCCTGTCCGTGACAAGATCGGTGAAAGACATCTTACCTTCAGGTTGATCCTGCCATAACGGTCAGTGAAGTGGACGGACAGATTTCCACTTCCCTGACGGGACAAGACAAGACAGTGCAACGTCATGTGAAAGTCATTCACACGATCAATCATATAAGTTATAAGGACAGGACAAGGACGGTTCTTTCTTCCACTGACGTCTGCCACGACGGCGTTTTTCCTGTTGTGGTTCTTCTGATTATGTCCTTCACCTGTTTTCATATAGTTGAATTCCATAGTGCTAAGTTCAAATAATTGAACTCAGGGTCCATTCTGAAGTCGTTTGTGCACTTCTAGAGAGAGGCACATCAAACCAGCATAGTCTGTTCCACAGATGCAATTCCAAGATCTCTGCCTGTAGAATGGGAAAAATCTTCTCATTCTCAGTTTTTTTCGCTTGATTCAAAAATTTTAAACCTCAGATTCTTTCCACCCTTAATCTGATATCTGTGAATTAGGGAAATTCTCAAAAAATGACTTGAAACATCTGTCTCATGTGCACCAGAGAAATCATTTATTCAATAATTCCCAACATGAAGGAAATCATGTTGTACCTGTCCGGCCTGTTAGAGATGAGGAGACACCCAGAAATAGCTGCAGGGTGGGGACATTGCCTCCCCAAATAAGATATAATAGATAATAATAATATAATAATACTAATCTAAAAAAATAAAATAAAGAATAATTAATAATAATAATAATAAATCCCGCCTCGCCTTTCCAGGGATCTGTGTCGGGTAACAACCGTCAAATAAAACAGATATACAGACATCTAAAATTTCCTAATTCCCTAACCCTCCCTCCTCTGCAAAATGACAACATAAACATCAAGACACAAACACATAACAATATTCCAGTACCAAGTGTACTTAGTTACAAGTTTGTAACTAAGGATTGGCACAGGTCGAATTTATTTCCAAGAACCATCAGGAGAGCGGTGAAGGAGTGAATGGATCAATTTGGTTAATTTAGCTGGAGGTTAGTCTGGAAAGGCTCGCTGGAAGAGATTTTTTTCCTTCAGTCCAAATGTCTGGCATGCAACATCAGAAACTTCTGTTGAGCATTTAGAAATACAGTTTAGAGCATTCAAAAGAAAGGGAGTGACCAAGCAATGCAACACAGCAACAGAAAGTTCTAGGCTGAATGATTTCATTGGTGCATCCACACTGTAGAAATAATGCCTGTTCGACACCACTTTAACTGCCAGGGTTCCGTTCCTATAGAACCCTGGAGTTTGTAGTGTTGCGAGGCACAGCACGTCTTTGGCAGAGTAGTAAAAAATCCTTGAATGTAATGGCAAAGATTCCGTGGGATGGCAGTATGGCACGTAAAGGGTATCAAAACTGGATTCATTTCAACAATGTAGATGTACCCAATGTCTCAATCTTGCAATCTAAGGCCCAGTTAAAACGTTCATTTGGGGAATAAAAATTTTATTGGTAGGGCAATGGGCTCCATTTTTTCCTTGCCATTGTACATGATTAATGCATACAGATCAGTCAAAACATTTAAAAGCAACTCCCTTGGCCGGGATAGATGAATGTCCATTTAAGTTCCTCTTACATTCAAAAATTTTCCTCCTAAAAATCAAATTCCTTCTTTCTTGAGTTATATCATGTTTCACTGGTACGTCCCCAACATCAGAAAGCTGGACTTCATAACCTTTTGGTTTCAGCCACAAGTCCTGTCTTAGGAACAAACAACTTTTGCAAATGTTGGAAAATCTTTATTTTAAAAAAAAAAACTGTGGAAAACTTATCCCACATCGCATTCACATTCAGTCCTTGTATGATTTTTGTCTGCACATAAAAATCCAGGATCCAGGATTACCGTATGCGGCTGGCAAGTTGGGAAAGTTGGGGTTGTAGTTGGGTGAAGTATCAGCCTGATCAGTCAAAAGCTCTAGTAGTGCTTTACTAAACCACAAATCCCAGGATACGGTAGGATAGAATCATTGCAGTAAGTGGTGCACAAACTGTTTTAATTCTGCACTGTGGCTAGACTACGTTTTCCTTCAAAATCCCACCATGGGCCCTTTCCCATTACAGAATTACAAGCGACAATTCTCTTTATAGGACATGAATCCAGGTTTGTCGCTTGGGGAAACACTAGAGTTCTCTGATTAAAGTTCTAAATGCCTTCTGAAATTACAAATCCCAGGACTCTACTATGGCAGTGAAAGTGGAATCATAGTGGTATAGGGGTGCGGTGTGGATAGGGTGGCTTATAGTCTGGACCTCCAAACCAGGACAAATGTAGACAAAATTTTCAAATGGAGGGCACATTTTTTTAAAATGGAGGACAGGCTGAAAAAAATTGATGTTTTTTTAAAACGTTACTATAAATGCATGTTTCTTAGGCATGATCAAAATGGAGGGCATTTTGGCATTATTCCTATACAGAGGCCAGAAATGTACTTCCCTTTCTGGCCACCCCCTCCCCCCATTCCAAACAGCACTTTGGGCATTGAACATGGCTTTACTTAACATGGCCTCTGCATATTCAGAGGCTTATTGTATAACCAAACTCTTTGGGTTTCACACTGACACATGCATGCATTTCATACTGAACATGTCAAGGTGGTTTAACAAGAAGTGGGTTTTGCCCTCGGATTCAACTGTACTTCTCAGAAGTGTGTACTTGGTCAAGGGACTTTGGTTTTTTTCACTGCGCATGAGTTTGTAAAAATCAGAGCAACTTACATTGGTCGTGCCTCAAAGCGGCTCATATCATCATCATCATCAGCATCATCACTATCCTCTTCCTCCCCTCCTCTTCTTCCCTCGTCCTTCCTCCCATTCCTCCCTCCATCCTCCCTCCCTTCCTCCCTCCTCCTTCCTCCCTCCCTCCTTCCTTCCTCCTCCTCCTCCCTCTGCCTCCCGGGCCCAAGCAGAGGAGGAGGTGGGTGGCTGCCTTGGCGCGCTCTCCCACGCTCGTGCGCAAGGCAGCAGGCAGGCAGCCACCCACCGCCTCCTCCACTTCGCGCGCGCCTCCGCGTGACCGCGCTAGGCACTGGCTGGCCCGGCAGGCGGAGGCGGAGCCAGAGAGGAGGCAGAGGTGCCTGCCTGCTTGGCGCGCTCCCCCGCCCACCCGCGCACCAGGCAGCAGGCAGGCAGCCACCCACCCTGCCTCAGCCCCTCCTCTGCCTCCGCCTCCCAGGCCCAAGGAAGTGCCTAGCGCGGTTTGCGCGGAGGCACGCAAGGCGGAGGAGGCGGTGGATGGCTGCCTGCCTGCTGCCTTGGCGGCGCGGGCAGGGGGAGCGCGCCCCTCGCCTCCTCCTCTGCCTCCGCCTTGCGCGATTCTGTGTGACCACGCTAGGCACTTCCTTGGGCCCGGGAGGCAGAGGAGGAGCGGAGGTGCCTGCCTGGCTTGGTGCGCTCCCCGCACACCCGCACGCCAAGGCAGCAGGCAGGGGAAGCCACCAACCGCCCTCCTCCGCCTCGCACGCCTCCGGGCGACCGCGCTAGGCAACTTCCTTGGGCCCGGGAGCAGAGGCAAGGAGGAGGCGGAGGACGGAGGTGCCTGCCTGGCTTGGCGCCGCTCCCCGCCCGCCCGCACGACAAGGCATCAGGCAGGGAGCACAACCCACCGCCTCCTCCGCCGCGCACCCTCATGCGACCGCGCTACCTTCCATTGGGCCCGGGAGGCGGAGGCGGAGCCAGAGAGGAGGAGGAGCGGTGGCTGAGGCCCGCCGGCTGCATGAGCAGCCGCGCTGGCCAGAAGAAGAGGAGGGAGGAGAGGAGGAGGAGGAGGAGGAGGAGGGTGGCCGTGGGCGGGGCAGTCCTGCCTTTGGCGCAAAACCGGACCGGGACCAGAGCGCCAAAAGCGGGTTTGTCCCCGCCTACCGGCGGGATTGACATCCCTAGAAGGGCCATAAAGTAAGTGGAGGGGAAGGGAACAACTTCCAGCAGGGAAACAGCAAGTTAAGGATGGGGAACTGGGAATTAACTGTTCCACAGTCTACATGTTTCTCCTCCTTTCTTATCCCCTTCTGGTTGTTTATCCCCAAACCAGGGGCCCTTCCACACTACAGATATAGTGTGATACTCCACTTAAGTTCTGTGACTGCACCCATGATGGTTGCCAGTGTGGCGTAGTAGTTGGAGTGTTGGAGTACAACTCCAGAGACCAAGTAACATCGAAACAATGATACCTTTATGTGGGCTGACCAAATGCACATGTTGCAAGCTTTCAAGTCACACTGGCTTTTTCACAGGCAACGTGTTAAAAACAATGGGAGGAAAAAAATGCCTTTTGTGCTCTGCTCTTAGTTCAGATGGCAGGAGTGGCTATTTTGCAGGGTGGCACCTTCCCCTTGGCCATGGGGGTCACTGGGAGATTCTCCACGTCCAGGAAATTAATGTCCATTTGCAACTCAAAGCAAGAGCTTTCCTTGACTCCATCATGTCTCCTTCCTTTGCGAAGCCACAGGCGCCTTTGTAGGTGAGAACTCTGGAATTTCTTAAGAAGCCTTCATGTGTTTCATCAGGAAAACTTTTGTGTGATGCTGGGGTAAAACATGCCAATTATTTGGTTGGTCTATAAAGGTATAATGTTTGGATGTTATTGGATTATATGGCCAACACGGCCACCCCTGGATGTTTTTTGATTTCAAGATACTGCATTTAGCCATAATGGGGAATCCTAAAGAGAGAGCCAGGCACTGGAGAAACATACCTCCTACGATGGTAAAACTATTTTTGTCTAATATTGGGACTAGATTGGCATGCTTACTCTATACCACTAAATGCCAGTTTTTCTAGCGGTCGCTTAAAATGGATGTAGCAGAAGACGTTAAAAGCCAGCCAGCATCAGAAGGGAAGCACACAGGAATTTTGTAAGCCAGCAAGCAGGCAGAGGAGGAGGCGGAGGTGCCTGCCTGGCTTGGCGCGCTCCCCGCCCGCCCGCACGCCAAGGCAGCAGGCAGGGAGCCACCCACCGCCTCCTCCGCCTCGCACGCCTCCATGCGACCGCACTAGGCACTTCATTGGGCCCGGGAGGCGGAGGCGGAGCCAGAGGAGGAGGAGGAGGCGGTGGCTGAGGGCCCGCCGGCTGCATGAGCAGCCGCGCGTGGCCAGAAGAAGAGAAGGAGGAGGAGGAGGAGGAGGAGGAGGTGGGTGGCCGTGGGCGGGGCAGTCCTGCCTTTGGCGCAAAACCGGACCGGGACCAGAGCGCCAAAAGCGGGTTTGTCCCGCCTACCGGCGGGATATGACATCCCTAGAAGGGCCATAAAGTAAGTGGAGGGGAAGGGAACAACTTCCAGCAGGGAAACAGCAAGTTAAGGATGGGAACTGGGAATTAACTGTTCCACAGTCTACATGTTTCTCCTTCCTTTCTTATCCCCTTCTGGTTGTTTATCCCCCAACCAGGGGCCCTTTCACACTACAGATATAGTGTGATACTCCACTTTAAGTTCTGTGACTGCACCCCATGAGGTTGCCAGTGTGGCGTAGTAGTTGGAGTGTTGGAGTACAACTCCAGAGACCAAGTAACATCGAAACAATGATACCTTTATTGGGCTGACCAAAATGCACATGTTGCAAGCTTTCAAAGTCACACTGGCTTTTTCATCAGGCAACGTGTTAAAACAAATGGGAGGAAAAAAATGCCTTTTGTTGCTTCTGCTCTTAGTTCAGATGGCAGGAGGGCTATTTGCAGGGTGGCACCTTCCCCTTGGCCATGGGGTCACTGGGAGATTCTCCACGTCCAGGAAATTTAATGTCCATTTGCAACTCAAAGAAGATGCTTCCTTTGGACTCCATCATGTCTCCTTCCTTTGCGAAGCCACAGGCGCCTTTGTAGGTAGAGAACTCTGAATTTCTTAAGAAGCCTTCATGTGTTTCATCAGGAAAACTTTAGGTGATGCTGGGGTAAAGCATGCCAATTTATTGGTTGGTCGAATAAAGGTATAATTGTTTGGATGTTATTGGATTTATATGGCCAACACGGCCACCCCTGGATGTTTTTTTGGATTTCAAGATACTGCATTTTAGCCATAATGGGGAAATCCTAAAGAGAGAGCCAGGGCACTGGGAGAACATACCTCCTACAAAGGTAAAACTATTTTTGTCTAATATTGGGACTAGATTGGCATGCTTTACTTCTATACCACCTAAAATGCCAGTTTTCTAGCGGTCGCTAAAATGGATGTAGCAGAAGACGTAAAAGCCAGCCAGCATCAGAAGGGAAGCACACAGGAATTTTGTAATCCAGCCAGCCAGTGATCCAAGAACTGCACTGCACTGACCTGAAAGAAATGGAATGCATCAAAATGCCAGAGGCAAGTGGAGAAGGAAGCTTTGAGGCTACCCAACAGAGAGGATGAACTGAGGTACAATTGAATACCATTGTGCAACCAGAGACATATCCTTGGCTGCCACTAACAGGACCATGACCACGGACACCAAGCATTGCTCAGGTGAGTGAAACAGAAAGTTTCTCCAACTGTCTCCATTCCTTCTGATGTGAGGAATGGATGCTTGAAGAGTCTGCTGATACAAGTTTGCAATACATATTAAATGATGCACAGATGCCAGATGTTTCTGAGCAAAAGATGGCAACTCCAAGCATGCATCTACACTGTAAAACAATAATGCAGCTCTTGACACCACTTTTAGCTGCCATGGCTCCCACCCTACAGCATCCTGGGATCTGTAGTTTGGTTAGACACCAGCACTCTTAGCCAGAGAAGGCTAAAAGCCTTGCAAAACTGCAAATCCCAGGATCCCAGAGGATGGAGCCATAGCACTTAAAGCGGTGTCAAACTGCATTATTTCTACAGTGTAGATGCACCCAGTCAGTCAGTCAACCTTTATTAGGCATAAAAAATGACATGCGTTTACAATAAATTACAATAAAATTTAAAATAAAATTTAAAATAAAATTTACAGAACTTCAGGGTCGTTGTTCGAATTTGAGTCATAGTCTTGTTGCCTCCACTAGAAAATTGACCATTAGCCTGGTTATATATGGGTTTCGATCTTCTAATAGAAATTCCACTGTTAACCCAATTAAAGAGATATTTATTTCCACTAACTTTCTTAACAATTTTTCCCTCAGAGTTATATACAGTGGACAAAACAATACAATGTGATGGAGAATGTCTGGAGCTTGATCACAGTGACATACATGATTCAAAAATGGGGTCTGCTGATATCTACCCCTTGTCACATTTGATGGATGTACATTTAGTCTTGCAAACAAAAAGGCCTTTCTTGACACCTGCAATGAGAGTGTTTGAAGATAATCCGGTATCCTACCCTGCAAGGGGGGGATACCGAGCATCGCTGGGGAACACACTCTGGGCGGAGTTGGATATGTCAGTTGGTGTTCTCTCTCTGCAAGGCAGGCCCTAATAGATTCAAGGCACTCATTTTCGGTTAATAGAAGGAGAGAATCCAAATTTAAACCTACAGAAATTAGTTTACTTTCATAAAATTTTGCCCATCTGCCATAGTAAACATCAGATAGTAGGAAACATAAAAGACTGAGTCTATTAGGCCTGAAATGTATCTTAAACCAAAACCTATAGTTCATCAACCAGGCTTCAGTTTCAAGAGCATTCAATCCCAGTTCCGCATAGAGAGTCAGATGGTGTACACATGGCAGAACAGATAACAATCTCCTGAAAAAATGAGTCTGCAAATGTTCAATTCCTTATTAAAGGCTGGAATCCAGTTGAATATGCTGTAAAGTAATTGTGGTCTTAATTTGGCTTTGTAAATTTTTAAGGCCGCTAGGAAATCCTTACTCTCAGGAAGTTCCTCCTAACGTTGAGGTGGAATCTCTTTTCCTGCAGCTTGCATCCATTAATTGGACGATTTCCCAATGAAGGTGGGTGAGAGTCTACTGTGGTCATAAAGGCAGGTAGATCAGCCACAAATAGATTAAACAGATGAGGTGCCAACACACAACCCTATCTGACTCCTATACCAGAGTGGATAGGGTCTGTTAATAGGCACAATTCAGAAAATTTCACTCTACAATGATTATTTGTATGGAGTTGGCTTAAAAGAAACAACAATCGAGGATCTATATTTAGCCTAGCCAACTTATCCCAAAGTAAAGGCCGGTGAATTGAATCAAAAGCAGCCTTCAGATCAACAAAAGCCGCATATAGTTTACCTTTAGGGCATGAGATATATTTGTTTACAAGGAATGAAAGCACTGTTATGGGTCTGGTCTGGGCTCTGTTCTGGGTCCCCTTGTGTTTTCTCTCTGCACACTATCCTTAGGTAAACTCATTAGCTCTTTTGGTTTTTCCTACCATCTCTATGCCGATGACACCCAGTTATATCTTTCCACCCCTGACCTTTCTCAAAGGCTTGAAGAGCAAGTCTCATCTTGCCTCACAGCTGTCTCGCAGTGGATGCGCCATCAGCGTTTGAAGCTGAACATGTTCAAGACAGAGCTTCTTGTCTTTCCTCCTAAGTCCACCCTTCAAGACTCCTTTTCTGTCTCTGTGGACAACATTTCTATTCAACCAGTCCAGCAAGCCCACAGTCTTGGCTTTATCTTTGACTCTTCTCTGTTGTGTATCCCTCAGATCCAGACCACAGCCAAGGCTTGTAGATTCTTTTTGTACAATATTGCCAAAATCCGACCATATCTCTCCGCCTCTACTGCCAAGATCCTGGTCCATGCCCTAGTGGTCTCACAACTTGATTACTGTAACATCCTCCTGGCTGGGCTTCCTCTTTCTCACCTCCGTCCTTTAATCTCTGTTCAGCATTCAGCTGCACACATTATCACTTCCACCCACCGCTCTGACCACATCTCTCCTGTGTTGGCATCCCTTCACTGGCTCCCACTCCCTTTCCTCATTCAGTACAAGCTCCTGCTGTTGACGTTTAAAGCCCTCCATGGGCTGGCCCCTCCTTACTTATCAGACCTTATTTCTCCTCACCTTCCCACTCGGACCCTCCGTTCTGGTAGTCAAGGCCTGCTGTCTCAGCCCAGAATTTCCTCTGCCCCATCCCAGATTCGCCCCTTTTCACTCACTGCCCCTCACTCCTGGAACCTTCTTCCCCCGCGAACAACAGCCATCACTTCTTTAACCAGCTTCAAAACGGAGTTGAAGACCATTCTGTTTAGGGCAGCGTTCCCAGGCATTGCATAATTGTCACTTGCTATTTGATGTTCTCTTGTTGCCTGTTTTATTGAATCATTTCCTGTATTGCTATGTATTTTATATGTATTATCCTACTAGAGATGCCCCCTCCCCACCCCCACTTCCTTTGTGTCGTGTCTTTTTAGATTGTAAGCCTGAGGGCAGGGATCCGTCCAATTAAAAAGATTGTATGTACAGCGCTGTGTAAATTTACAGCGCTTTATAAATAAAGGTTAATAATAATAATAATAAATAATAATCCACCACAGTGGACATATGTCTTCTAAAACCTGCTTGTTCCGGACCCTCCAAAGCTTGTGCATTCATCCAACTCTGCAATTTCAAATCCAAATACTGTATTTTCTGGCGTATAAGACTACCTTTTAACCCAGGAAAATCTTCTCAAAAGTCGGGGGTCGTCTTATACGCCGGGTGTCATCTTATAGGGCAGGTGCTGAAACTTCTGAGCCGGACTGGAGAATCTGTGGTCGCTGCATATGGTGGGGGGAGCTCAAAAACAGCCACGGCCACATCCCCATCGTATGCGACGATCGTATGAAAGCAGCTACCGCTCTGATAGTCTTGGAGACAGGAAGGTCTGGGCAGGCAGGGAGAGCTGACCAATCCAAGCAGGCTTTGTATACAACAAGGTTTCCTGCTAAGTACCTGCATGTCATTTGAATTAAAATTACCATATTGAAATCAAATCTGATGTTTTTTTAATTTTTATTTGGTGTGTGTTGGAAGAGGGGTAGTCTTATACGGTGAGTACATCCCAAACTCTATATTTTAACTGGAAAAGTTGGGAGTCATCTTATACTCCCAGTTGCCTTATACACCGGAAAATACGGTAACTGGCATACAGTTTGCCCACCACCGATAAAAGACTTATTGGGCAGTAGTTACCAGGATCTTGTCTGTCCCCCTTTTTAAAGACTGGAATTACGATGGATTCCTTCCAATCAGTTGGGATCTCGCCAGTTATTTACAAGAGTAAACAAATTAGCCAATGCCTTTGTCCTTTGATCGGGGAAGAATTTCAAAATTTCTGCTGGGAGGCCATCATATCCAGGAGATTTACCAGATTTTAATTTAAGTTGCACCCAAAAACCTTGCAATGAACCAAGCTGATCACACCCCCCCTCCACTTCCACTTCTTCCCAAAGTTTGGAAGAGATTTGTACTACAACTCCCATAATCCCCCAACAATTGTAATATAAACAAGTAGCACGTAACAACAGAGCTTTGAAAAAATCTTTTAAATTGCATTTTATTCTTTTAGTGAAGTGTGAATGCTTTTAAAACTGCAAATGGTTTATCCTGTTTTAATGCCTCCTTGTTGTGCTTTTAATTGTCTTGTACTTTTAAACTGTGAGCCACTTTGAGTCTCAAATTTGGTGGGAAAGCGGCGCTTAAATAAATATAACAACTAAATAACTTTCCCATTGTCTTCCTCTTTCCCAGTGAGTGCCATGATTCCTCTAACCCCCAAACTCTCGCCTTCCAGGTCTTTTTAGGACTTCAGCTCCCAGAACCCCAGACTATTGACCAATATGGCAGAGGCTTCTGGGAGCTGAAGTCTAAAAACACTTGGAAAGTCAGATTTGGGGACTCACTAATCCATTGCTTCCCAAATTTTGGTCCTCCGGGTTTTTAGACTTCAACTCCCAGAATTCCTGACCTAGGCCAAATTGTCGGGCTTTTGGGAGTTGAAGTCCAAAGTACCTGGAGGACCCAAGTGTGGCAACTACAGCTGCCCAACATACTGCCTGTTCGAAATTTCCTACACCAGTAAATGAGCAACACTTCCCTATTGTTCTCTTTAATCTCTACGACTCCCAAATTTTTGCCGCAGTTGCTTCTAATCCGGTGCTTTCTCTCCCACGCTGTTTTCCTTTGAGTCAGGCGTCTCATTTAGTCGCCTAAATTATCCTCAGGCGAATTCCCCAAAATGGCGCCTGCGCGCCGGCGGGAGAAGGAGGCCCCCTGCGCCGCCCTTTCCAAGATGGCGATGCTGGCAGAGCGTGAGTCTTTAAGCCGGTTTGAACTGAGGCTGGAGGGCCGTTGATGGCTCGGCTTTGGCGCTGCAAGGCGACTGAGGCGGCTTTAGGGTGGCGTTTCCTCAGGAGGAGGCGGCAGCCATAAGCGTGGGAGGGCTAGAAGCCCACCGAAAGCCCAGGGTTTTGCTCCCAGCAGCGGGCAGCCAGCGTGGCTCCTCCTCGGTCAAAATGGTGTCCGTCGTCGTCGTCGTCGTCGTCGTCGTCGCTGCCTGCCTTCAAGTCATTTCCCACTTATTATGGCCACCCTAAAGCGAACGAACCATCGGGGTTTCTTGGCAAGATTGTTCTTCTAGAGCAGTGGTTCCCAAACCTTGGGCCTCCAGGGGCCTTGGACTTCAACTCCCAGAAGCCATAGCCTTGTAGGTTAATTTAAAACCCGACTTTTAACCGGGTTTAGCAGGGAGACAAGGAAAACAGCTTATTTCGCTGCAGCTGTTCCCAGAGGAAATTCATCCAAATGACTGGGACCTCGGTTCCAAAGTGAACCAAGCTTTTATAGTACTTTGAACAAAGAAAACTACAAAGCACATTTCATTGGTTACATGTGCATCCCTGTATATCCATTGGGTGTCCTAGCATACGTCTCTCTCCCTCTCTATTGTCTTCAAGTTTTGTTTCACTGCCCAAAAACAGTCTGTGCAGTACTTCCTTTTATTTGGGTTAGAATCTTAATTGTTTATATTCCAAAACAAAGAATTTGACATGTCCTGAATTCCATCATCCTTAGCAACCTTTGCTCTTAGTGTTATAATTTTTCAACTCCTGAACAAGTGAAATCCCAGTTCAAATCTACCTTCCACAATAGTCAGATTGGTCAACAGTCAGGAATTCTGGGAGCTGAAGTCCAAAACATCTGGAGGATCAAAGTTTGGGAAACTGATATAGAGCCAGCCTAGAATCATAGTTGTTTCACCAAATTAGGAGGAATAGCTAATACTCCAGAGGACAGGATCAAAATTCAAAACGACCTGAATAGACTAGAAAGCTGGGCCACAGCTAACAAAATGAAATTCAATACGGAGAAATGTAAGGTACTGCACTTAGGGCGGGGAAATGAAATGCACAGATATAGGATAGGGGACACCTGGCTGAATGAAACTACGTGTGAAAGGGATCTGGGAGTCCAAGTAGACCACAAGTTGAACATGAGTCAACTGTGATGCGGCAGCTAAAAAGGCCAATGTGATTTTAGGCTGCATCAATAGAAATATAGTGTCTAGATCAAGGGAAGTAATAGTGCCACTCTATTCTGCTTTGGTCAGGCCCCACTTGGAATATTGTGTCCAGTTCTGGGCACCACAATTCAAAAAGGACATTGAGAAACTGGAGCCATGTGTCCAAAGGAGGGCGACTAAAATGGTGAAGGGTCTGGAAACCATGCCCTATGCTTCCTGATAATCACTTTATTTCATAGTGCGAGAAATGGCATTCGGAAACAAACCCATCAGTTATCCAAGGTTCAACCAAAACAACTCTCAGAGTATGCTATATATTTTACTGTGTGTAATCTACATATATTCAGATTTAATAGGAATAATAAACATTAAAAAAAAAACCAGTTTTATTGAAAGATCTAAATCATATCAAAGGCTAATGACTTTGGATTGTTAATATCAGAAAGCATGAAAATATGGTTAGTCATGTGTTAAAATACAGGAAGTATTCTTTCACAGTATTAATGATATATGCAGGATTCTATTTTTTTATTAAAGCATTAATGCAAAAACTGGTTTAAACCAACCAACCCCCTGCCAAAATGGTTTAAGCCATAAAAGTTTTTGTGTTATTTTTCCAGCCCTGGTTTAGGTAGACCTAAGATTGCAGCATAGCTAAATTCATGGTATGCCTGTTTCCCCATAAGTAAATCCTACTGCAGTGATGGTGAACCTTTTAGAGACTGAGTGCCCAGAATGCAACCCAAAACCAACTTATTTATTGCAAAGTGCCGCATTCCTTTGGCTTTTCCAGGAAAAGCGGTATAGAAATAAATATTATTATTATTATTTCTAGGTACTAACTCTGGCGAACTCTGTACTGGGGGGACAGTGCACATGTCCATAGAAAGGACTCTGAGTGCCACCTCTGGCACCTGTGCCATAGGTTTGCCACCACTGTCCTATTGTGTTCAGTGAGGTTTATTCCCTAGCAAGCTGGGACTTACTCCCTGCTCAGGTTCTCTGATTTTTCTATCCCATTGCATTTGTGCTAACAGGGTACAACTAGAAACTGTTTTTTAAGTCTCCTCAAAGGAATAAATGATGGGATGGAGGAATTATTATTAGTATTGTTTTCTTATATCCCACCTTTCTCCCAATATAGGGATTCAAGGTGGTGAACAACAAATATAAAACAATACAGTTTAAAAACAGAACAACATATATATATATATATATATATATATATATTATATAAAATTTAAAAAACAATTAAGCAATTTTAAGAGTTAAAACAATCAAAATTAAAATGTAATGTTAAAAATACAAACCATAAAACGTTACTTAAAAGGCCTGACTGCACAAAAGTGTCTTTACCTGGCACCGGAAAGTTAGTAGGGATGGCGCCATCCTGGCCTCTTGAGGGAGAGAGTTCCAAAGCTTTGGAGCAGCCACTGAAAATGCCCTCTCTCTTGTTCCCACCAAACATGCCTGAGAAGGAGAGAAAAGAGCCTCTCCCGATGATCTCAAGACTCTAGTTGGCTCATACAGAGAGATACGGTCCTTCAGATAACCTGGACCAAGGAATAGCCAGAGGCAAACTTAATTTTTCATCCTATAAAATTAACTTAACCCTTTCTCTTTCTTATAGCACGTCGCAAGCAGAAGTGGTCTGTGGATCCCCGGAACAGCACTTGGAGCAAGGATGAATCAAAATTTGGCCAGAAGATGTTGGAAAAAATGGGATGGTCGAAAGGCAAGGTAGGTTTGCATGGCAGGACCTTAATATTTTAAAGATGTATGCATGTAAGAAAGATAGTAAACATGTCAGAGACTGAGTTCAGAAAGTCTTATAGAGTCATAGAATCCTAGAGTTGGAAGAGACCCCAAGGTCCATCCAGTCCAAACTCCTGCTATGCATGAAAACAGAATCCAAACAATCCTAACAGATGGCCATCCAGACTCTTTGAAAACCTCCAAAGAAAGAGACTATCACATTGAAGGCAGTGTATACCACTGTCAAACAGCTGTTACTATCAGGAATTTGTTTCTAATGTTTAGGTGGAATATCTTTTCCTGTAACTTGAATCCATAGCTCCGTGTTCTAGTCTCTAGAGCAGCAGAAAACAAGTTTGCTCCATCCTCAGTATGACATCCCTTCAGATGGTTAAACATGGCTATCATGTCACCTCTTAACCTTCTCTTCCCCAGGCTAAACATATCCAGCTTCCTAAGCTGCTCCTCATAAGGCATGGTTTCCAGACATTATCTTGCATGAATATCCCAAGATAGGTCTTCTGTAAGCAGGTTGACAAACACACAAGGAAGTCTTCTGTTAACTATAGTTTCCCATAAGGTGGATAAAAGTCAAAGGATAGAATCCTTTTGGTACGTTAAGTATGCATACTTTTCCTTACAAAAGTGGCAGGACATGAATGTCCATGTTCATTTCAAGATTGTGGAAGCAAGGTTGTGCTTGTGGTGGCCATTGTGCATGGATGCACATTATGTGTTTGCTCATTAGCAGTCCAACATCAAGAAGCTGAAAAAAACAGTCAAAAGCCAGAGAAACAAACCAGATAGAGGAATGCTAACTGGGATCAAAGCTGAGTGAAGCTAGCAAGAATGATTTCTAGGGACTTAATCAGACTGGCAAAAAAGACGGGAGCATAGCAATATGCTCCTGTCGCTATCATTCAGTAACACTAAGATTTTCACACATTGCAGGTATCGCATAATTATCCTGTGAATAAAGAGGTATTCTAGTGCCGCTTTATATTCACAGTATTTTCTTGTGAATAAAAAGCAGTGCTAGAATGCCACCTTATTCACAGGATAATCGTGTGATAACCATGACATTACGTGATGTCGTGTGAAAATCTTAGCATTATTGTGTGATATTGACTGGAGCATATCACTATGCCCTGTCTTTTTTGTCAGTCTGATAAAGTCCTTTGAAAAGTGCTCAGCGTGGTCACCAAGCTGCAGTTGTCTTGTCCATAGAGGCTTGACTGCTGAGTAAGGAAATCTTGGGCAGTTCCAGGTGAGCTAGTGGAGTTTATCAGACAAGGGAAATTGGAAGTATACCATAATCCAATGGCAATCCAAACACAATCATGGGGTTTAACATTATTGCGTGATAGACTGCCACATGCAATTTCGGGCAATGGGAAGTCAGTCCAAATGCAATCATGGGGTTTCACGTTATTGCATGATAGACTACCACATTCAATTTTGGGCAATGGCAAGCTATTTTCGGGCAATGGGAAGTCAGTTCGAACGCAGTGCGAATTCACATAAATTCTAGCGAATTCACATGAATGCATTCTGGCCCCACTTTCTTTTCATTCGAAATTATGAGAAATTCCTCCCGTGTGATAAACTCCACAGACATCTTCAGCTTGTCCCACTGCTGGGCCACTCCCCACACATTTTTAGCTTAGCTGTGCCTGATGCCGCCTCAGAAGAGGAGAGATGTCAAATATTTGTTGTTAACATCATGAACTGTCTTCATGTCACCTTCGACCCATGGCAACCCTGTGAACGAGAGACCTCCAAGTCCCTTTATCTGCTAAGCACTTGGAGATTCCTGGCCATGGCGCCTCTGATTGAACCTATCCATCAGGAATATGATCTTCCTCTTTTCCTATCGTCGTTAAAATACCAAGCATTATAGTCTGTAATCTACATGTATTCAGATTTAATAGGAATAATAAACAGTAGAAACCTCAGTTCAGCCCTAACGAATAATGTGGACCCCCCCCCCCCATGTTTTTCCTACGGCTATCCAGCAGTTTCTTGGTTTGTTAGTTTATAAATCCTCAATTTTATTAATCTGCTCACTCCTCAAACAATTTGGTTTAGTATATTTATAAGCCCCTCACCCACCCCCCAAAAAAAGATGTCAGGACAGTTGTCCTAAAGACTAAACCAAATAACAAGATCAACCAAAGAACAGTCTGTAAATAGATTACAAAGTTCAAACAAACTTCTCTTTCCTCTAACACTTCCCTCCAGAGGTGCACATGGTTTCTTGGTAACAGATTTAAATAAAGCATCTTCGTCTTTATCTACCTCCCCATAGACATCAGCTCCTGAAGCTAGACGCCAATATGTTTTGTCTTCATCATTCCCCTCCCCCTAAAATTGGTGTAGTCACTTTCACTATCAGATCTTGCTGTCTGTTAAATAATGTCTCTATGCAAGCATCTATAATTAGGTTTTGCCTTGTTATATATGTATTTGTTTTAATATTAGAGCAACCATCAGAGAGGAACAATTAAATTAAGCTGCCATATTGAAAGGCAGCGAATGATACCCCCTAAAAATAAAAAGTATCAATTTCTGTCTTCTGTTTCTTCTAGGGGCTTGGAGCTCAGGAACAAGGCAATACAGAGCACATCCGGGTTCAAGTGAAGAACAACACCCTTGGTTTAGGAGCATCTATCAGCCATGAGGTAAGTGACGCCTGTAGAGAGAAGGCCCCAGTCCACCCATTCAAGCTAGTAGCCCAGTTGCTTAACCCTCAAACACCAAGATGGGACATCTCAGTCCTGAAGAGTTCCATTTTGTTGCAGAATCCACATACAGCTAGACCTCTAGTGGAGGTGTTCTGCAGTCCAGGCACCTGAACGATTGCAAACATTTCCTCTGAGATTTCAGCCACTTGGCTATGAGTTTTTTAAACATGCAAACCAAAAATAGCTGGGACAAAAAAAAAAATCCCAATAAATCTGTATTGTTGTTTTGGCTGTTGATGTAATTTTGGATCCTTTCATAATTACACAATGATTCTTCTTTAACTGCCTTGGTTGTATCCTGTAAAATCATGGGTTGTGTGGTCTGGTGAGGCACTACAGCTCTCTGACTGAGAATTTTAGATACCGCTCCCTAAAGTGCAAATCCCAGGAATCCACAGAATGTTGTCATACCAGCTAAAGTGTGACAGCTATCGCTGTCATGGTTTGGTGTGAAAGGGCCATTTGTTCCCACCAGTGTAACATATTAGGATTTAAAAAATTCCCATGCTGTCCTTTGTGGGTAGCTATGTTGCAGAGCTGCCAAAGTGATGTACTCAGGTGGTCAGTAGATACGACCTCATGTGGACAATGGACAGACCAGACATTGAAATTCATAGTACGGCCAGTAAATACATAAAACCTATCCCTAAAACAAGTCTAACCTGGAATACAGGAGTTCTCACTGAAGTCAAGAAGATATATATCCCACAGCTCATTCAGTGCAAGTGCTGGGTGTTTGTTTTTAAACCGAGGTGCATGATTAAATTCAAATTTTATATTAATTTAGTTAATCTCTAGCACAAGGTAATTTTTCAGTGCTCTGCTGAGTTCTGGAAACTTATTTGTGTTTTACAGATGCAGAATCAACCATTTAGAATTAGCAGCTGGGCCCAGTTTGCATTAGAAAGTCACATGAAGTGGCAGGGATTTTTGTTTCAGTGGATTGGCAGTAAATGTTACTATTGTTGTTGTTTTTGTTGTTCCATTCCCACTTTGAAGCTTGCAATCAAATTCGATTATTTATTATT
This sequence comes from Sceloporus undulatus, assembly GCF_019175285.1. Taxonomy (NCBI): domain Eukaryota; kingdom Metazoa; phylum Chordata; class Lepidosauria; order Squamata; family Phrynosomatidae; genus Sceloporus; species Sceloporus undulatus. The sequence continues at coordinate 6,461,423 of NC_056522.1, read as the reverse complement.
TAGCAGTAAGGCACCAGCTCATTTCAAACACTCCACCATACCAATGTTAACATTAAGGAATGATGGCTTGGTGTGATGTAAGAATTGATAAACTGTACCTTGCGATCTGCTGGCAATCTGTGACTGGAATTGTGTTAATTAGAGCAGAGAAGACCCATTGAATCAGCTGCTGAATGGTGTTAAAAGAATTAATAATAACACATCGGTAAAGCCAGCTGATTCAATGGCACTTTCTAGGGGAACTAAGGATAGGATTTAGGTCTGAGATTTAAAGTGGATTTGCCAACTGTGGTTTCTTTAAATTGAAAAACCTTAATTGGCTCTTGAGTTCTGCCTCCAGAGGGGTGGTATAGCATGGCAATGGGAGTGTACTTAAAGCATTCAGAGAACGGAAAATGAAAGCAAACAAGCTACTTTGAACCACTGTCTGCCAGCTGTGCTTTGGGATCCCATTGTTTGGATTCTAAAGTTGGGTTGTTTGGGTAAAATAACATTGGTTTGGTGTCTGAATTTGTACCCGTGGAGAAGAACTGCACATAACATGATGGCAGTATCAAAAATACGTTATCCAGGTAATGGCCAGAATTCTTTTGGTGTCTTTTGAATGCATTGGTTCCTCCTATGGAAGCAGTTGGACATTTTTGTCTAATATGGAAGATCCACATTTGGTTCAGAATTGCAAAACTGGAGTTGCCCTTTGGAGAAGCAGGTGTGCATGGGCATACAAATGGATTTACATGGAAATGTATGTACATTTGGCTGTGCATTTGTGTGTGTACCCCATTGCCATTCAACACAAGTGACCATTTTATGCTACACAAATGCAGTCCTGCAATCCCACTTTAATTGCTCTGGTTCCATTCAGCATTTGTAATTTTCAGTCAGAGAGAGCTCTGAGGCCTCATCAAACTACAAATTCTAGAATTCAGCCATGGCAGTTAAAAGTGGAATAATACCATGATAACTGTACAGTATGAAAGAGCCCAAGGTGTTGTATAGCTCATAATTCCTCATGTGGAAATGTACACAGTGTATGCTCTGTGCCAACCCTGTTCTCCCACATACGCCCTAATTTGTAGAAGTTTTGAATTTCTTAAATGTGTTTTAATGGTCTAATTGTTTAATGTTATACAGTCGGCCCTCCTTATCCACAGATATTTTATCCACAGATTCAAGCATCCACGGATTGAAGATTCCCCCCAATACACACACACACACACACACACACATTCCAAATAGCAAACCTTGATTTTTCCATTTTATATAAGGCGCAATATTTTACTATGCCATTCTATTTAATGGGACTCAAGCATCCACAGATTTTGTTACCCACGAGAGGTCCTGGAACCAAACCCCAATGTATAACAAGGACCCACTGTAATACTTTAGTTGTTCAATACATAGATTTTTTAAAATTGTTTTACATTTTTAAGTTAATGCTTTTAAATAGCATATTAAATTAAAAAGTTCATTTTTTTTAAAATTACCAGTATAGATTTTTGTAGATTGTTTATACCTTTTCTATAAAAGAGCTTAAAATCATTTATAAAATACAGATTAGTATTGCTTGTCATGCAGGGAGAAAAGCAAAGTATAAATTAATCTCCCTCTCACTTACATACACCTATGAATTGGATTTTAATTGTATATTGTAATTAATGTAATGTGGTTTTAATTTTATGTTGTTTTAATAATTTTACTATGTACACCGCTTTGATCACTGCGGAAAAGCAGTATAGAAATAAATTTTATTATTATATTATTATTATTAAATAAATAAATGTTTAACTTATTCCTCTGCTTTTACCCCTGAGATCCTATGAAAAAGGGAAGGATATAACAATTAAAAAATGAAAAATAAATAAACGTTACTTGCAGGACAGTTGGATTGCTCATCAAGATGACTTCAACCAGTTACTGGCAGAACTGAACAACACTCATGGACAAGAGATTCCAGGTACAGGGGGAAAATATATATTCAGGGGTAACTGTGTTGGCCATGCAGTAAAATACAACAAAATCCAAACTCCACAAGCAGCAACAGCTTTATCGCTGCTTTATTGGGCCAACTTCAAAGCATAAAATACATTAAGCAAGCTTTTGATGCTTCACTGGCTTCTTCATCAGGCAAAGATGTTAAAAATCATTTGGAGAAAAGTGATGATGATATTAAAGTCATAGGCCTAAATTCTGTCTGAGATATTGTCAGTTAAGATGGTATTACTGAAATCAAGATATACTATATCCACAGCATTCCCTTCATCTACTAAGCTGGTAATTTTATATATATATAAAAATTAGATTTGTCTGGCATGACTTGTTTCTCTGAAACCCATGTTGACTTTTGTGATTATGGAATTGCCTACCAAATGTTCACAGACTCTCTTTTTAATCGTAGAGTTGGAAGAGACCACAAGGGCCATCCAGTCCAACCCCCTGCCATGCAGGAAATCTCAATCAAAGCATCCCCAACAGATGGCCATCCAGCCTCTACTTAAAGACCTCCAAGGAGGGAGACTCCACTACACTCCGAGGAAGTGCCACTGTCAAACAGCCCTTACTGTCAGGAAGTTCCTCCTAATGTTGAAGTGGAATCTCTTTTCCTGTAGCTTTCATCCATTGTTCCGGGTCCTGTTCTCTGGAGCAGCAGAAAACAAGGTCGCTCCCTCCTCAATATGACATCCCTTCAAATATTTAAACAGGGCTATCATATCACCTCTTAACCTTCTCTTCTCCAGGCTAAACATCCCCAGCTCCCTGAGTCGTTCCTCATAGGACATGGTTTCCAGACCTTTCACCATTTTAGTCTCTCTCCTTTGGACACTCTCCAGTTTCTCAATGTCCTTTTTGAATTGTGGTGCCCAGAACTGGACAAAATATTAAAGGTGAGGTCTGACCAAAGCAGAATACAGTGGCACTATTATTTCTCTTGATCTAGGCACTATACTTTTATTGATGCAGCCTAAAATTTCATTGGCCTTTTTAGTTGCCACATCACACTGTTGACTCATGTTCAACTTGTGGTCTACTTGGACTCCTAGATCCCTTTCACACGTAGTTTCATTCAGCCAGGTGTCCCCCATCCTATATCTGTGCATTTTATTTTTCCACCCTAAGTGCAATACCTTACATTTCTCTGTGTTGAATTTCATTTTGTTAGCTTTGGCCCAGCTTTCTAGTCTATTCAGGTCATTTTGAATTTTGATCCTGTCCTCGAGTATTAGCTATTCCTCCTAATTTGGTGTCATCTGCAAATTTGATAAGCATGCCCCCAATTCTGTCATCCGGGTCATTGATAAAGATGTTGAATAGCACTGGGCTCAGGACAGAGCCCTGTGGGACCCCACTGGTCACTTCCCTCCAGGATGAAAAGGAGCCATTGTTGAGCACCCTTTGGGTTCGGCCGGTCAACCAATTACAAATCCATGTAACAGTTCCTTTGTCTAGCCCACATTTTACAAGCTTGTTTGCAAGAACGTCATGGGAAACCTTGTCAAAGGCCTCACTGAAATCAAGATACAGTATACTATATCCACAGCATTCCCTTCATCTACCAAGCTGGTAATTTTATCAAAGAAAGAGATCAGATTTGTCTGGCATGACTTCTTTCTCTGAAACCCATGTTGACTTTTTGTGTTTATGGAATTGCCATCTAGATGTTCACAGACTCTCTGTTTAATGATCTGCTCTAGAATCTTTCCTGGTATAGATGTCAGACTAACTGGACGATAATTGTTGGGATCCTCTTTTTTTCCCTTTGACGATGGGGGCAATGTTTGCCCTCCTCCAGTCTGCTGGGTATTCCTGTACTGTCTCTTTGCTTATTCTGTGCTGAATTTCCCCCATTCTGTCCTCTGTTCCATTATCCTCAGGTTGAGCACCCTTTCCCTTTTCTGAGAACACAGAGGCAAAGGTGTTGAATAATTCTACCTTTTATCTGTCTTCTGTTAGCATTTTGCCATCTCCTCCATGTAGTGGCCCTACCATTTCCTCCTTCTTCCTTTTGCTGCGGACATATCCAAAAAAGTCCTTTTTATTATTCTTAACCTCTTTAGCAAGCCTGAGTTCATTCTGCACTTTAGCTTTTCTGACTTTACCCCTACACATGCTTGCTATTTCTTTGAATTCCTTTTTCATGATTTCCCCCTTTTTCCATTTCTTATACATGTTCCATTTAAAAGTTAGCTCAGTTGAAAGTTCCTTAGTCATCCATCCTGGTTTCTTGAGACATCTCCCATTTTTCTTCTTCATTGGAACTGTTTGAAATTGTGCCTTCAGTATCTCCCTTCTATTCTCCAGGCTGAACATCCCCAGCTCCCTAAATCGTTCCTCATAGGGCATGGTTTCCAGACACTTCACCATTTTAGTCACTCTCCTTTGGACATGCTCCAGTTTCTCCACATCCTTTTTAAATTGTGGTGCCCAGAACTGGGCACAATATTCCAGGTGGGGCTTGACCAGAGCAGAATACAGTGGCACTATTACTTCCACTCTATTCTGCTCTAGTCAGGCCCCACCTGGAATATTGTGTCCAGTTCTGGGCACCACAATGTTTGCCTTTTTGCTCCAATTTTTGCTCCATTTTTCAAGCCTTGGCTTCCCATGGAAAAACCTTTCCATTTAAATCCAGTTGCTTCTCTTTTGCTCCCTTTTGCAAGACCTGACTTCCTAAGGAAAAAACTCTCCATTTAAATCCACTTGCATCCTTTCTCAAGCCGATGTTAAAACTTCTCCAGCACCTGGGAATCGGTTGGGAGAGGTGCAGAGAAGGAGGGACAGAAGTGGTATTCCCCCCTTTCCGTGCTTCTTTATAGCCCCTAGATTTTGCCCTTGACTTATCCACGGGTCATATCAAGATCCAGGATTTTGACCCTGAAACCTTCCCTCGACTTATACATGAGGTTGACGTATACACCAGTATATAAAGTACTGTAGGTGATTTACATGCAGGCAGAGACCACTTGCTTTATTGGCCATATGAGGATTAGGGACAAAGCAATAAAAGAGTTACTGGAGTAAGCCTGGAAAAGGTGGCTAGCAATGACTGACTTGTCCCTTGTAGCATTTCTCAGGTAGACAGCCATCATACTCTTTGAAGATTTTACTTACTGGTTTTGATTAATATCCTACTTTTGTCCCAAAGCAGCTTCCAATCTAAACAAGAGAGATTAAAGAATAGATAGTATAAAAGTTCTTAAAAAATAAACATTCAATCTGTTTTTAAAACATTACTCCTAAGACATTAATTTAAAACATTTAAAACACACATAAAACATATGAAGTAGCAGAGAATAAATATACAATAACCAGGAGTTGTATACAATGCTTTATTTCTGTTTCACAGACCAAAGTAGATAATCGGAAATTACTTTATGCTTATTCATTTATATCATATGTTGGATTTTAAAAGAAAAAAATTGCACATTATAGTTCTTTAAAAAACAACCAACACTCTTATTGCACATCTTTCTAGCCTAACCCATTAAAGGCTGATGCCCCTTAGAAATAAGAACTTAGGCTGCTGGTAGAAATAAAGCAGAGAGGGGTCCGACTGAGTTTCCTTTGGGAAGAACTTCCGTAGCCAAGGAATAGCCATTGAGAAGGGTCTCTTCTGTGTCCTTAACAGATGAGCCCATGAAGGTGCTGGAACAGGGATAAAGCCTTTCCCTGAAGTGTGCAAGACTTACACTGGCTCATATGGGAAGATGCAAGCTTTCAGATATTCTGAACCTATGCCATATAGGGCTTTATAGGTGATCACCAGCACTTTGAATTGTGCTTGGAAACGGATCAGCAACCAGTGGAGCTATTGTAGTAAAGGAGTTATATGCTCCTTTATAGCCAGCATCACAATGTGCATCATTCTATATCTCATAGCACATTTTCCTACCCCAACAACTACAGATGTACCTCAATTAATGAAGTAGATGTGTTCCAACACATTACTTCTTCAACAATATTTGGTACCAGAGCTAGAAATAACATGGAAAGAATAGGGATAGGTTCCTATACTAGAAAAAGGAGAACAGTTTAACTTGTTTCAGCAATTTTGTTATCCAAAACTAATAACATGCGCATGTGAAATTAAACTATCAGGTCAGGTAAGCCTTGCGTAAGTAAACAAATGTCAATATGTAAAGGGATCTTATAGTATCTTTGAGGTGCTACAAAATGGTTTGGCATAGTGATATTTCAGACAAACATGGCTTTTGCTCTGAATTCTACACTATAAGTGAATGAAAATATTTTGATTCTAGAGACCATTTTAAGGGATTACCTTTTCTTTCATGAGCCTCTAATTGTTTATCATTTCTATTTTGGGGGCTGAATGTAGAGATCTTTTGTTTTGTTATGTCTTTTAAACATGTTGGGGGTAACTTGGTGAGGCAGGCTTATTGGCTGTCTCCTTTCCTCTCTGTTTTGTAGAACATGCATGCTCAGTAAGAGACTCTGAAGGCAGCTGCTGTTTATCTTGCAAGCAATATTGCACCATTTACTGATGCTGCAACCCAGACCCCAAACTCTGTGTTACTCCAGGCTTCTTTAATCATCCTACCAATGCCAATATTGGAGAAAAATTTCTATCAAGGCAGTGCGCCAAGGAGAAAGCATGTGAGGCTGGTTATATGCAATAAGACTTTGTGGGAAGGAGCTACTATATTAGAGTTGATGATGATAATGATTAGTGTCCTGCTTTTCCCCCAAATTGAGACTCAGATGCCTGTGTGTAGCTGATAAAATCTCTGTTTTTAAAAGGTTTTGTAATACCCTCCATATAAAATAGAAATGCACACACAACATATAAAATCATGCCCCTACACCCCCTGTTGTCTCTGTCAGTGCAGCTGAACAAGAGAATTGGACTTCACAAAAGGTCATGCTAAAATAAATTGGTCTCATTGCTCAAAGATTCCTTCCTCCACTTTCTGTTTTGTTTGTTTACCTGTCCGTTGCCAATCCACTCCTGTGAGGACTTTATCACACATGCCTGCTGTCCTGTCATAGACACGCTAGTTTAATAACAGAAGCATACCAGTTTTGCATCTATTATTATTATTATTATTATTATTATTAAGCTTTATTTATAAAGTGCTGTAAATTTGCACAGTGCTGTACATAAAGCAATTAAAATAGATCAAATAAACCTGCCGATGGTGTACATTCTATGAAAATAATTAAACATAAGACATATTAATACATCTTAACATTCAAACAATAAAATATAGCAGACAACAAATTAAAATAACATATACTGAACAGTATTGTCTTTAACTCAGTTTTGAAGCTGGTTAAAGAGATGATGAACATTATCACATGTTCTCTTCATTAACGCTGCTTTGGCAATCCATGGCCATACAATCTGATTTCCTCACCACTGCCATAATGCTGCCTTCTGACCCCTGAATACCCTCTGTGCCTGCCAAAAGAGAAACAACAGTCTCCGCTTCTTCTTTGGGGGGTGGACAGGAAGAGCCTGTTTGAAATTCAAATTAAAAGAAAGTGTTTTTTAAAAAGCAGCTTGCTCTGGAATAGTGAGAGGGGGAGAGAAGGAGACACTGACACCATGTGACTGCCCAATACAGGAATTGCCTTTCATACCTGGGGACTAATGCTGTCGCAGTGTATTTGGAAGCTTAATGACAGGTTTTCCCTGTTAGTGGCAAGGTGAGCTCTAAACGTTACATGTTGGGCAAGTAATAAGACAGATACATTTGCACAATAAATACAGTGGGGCCTCACTATTTCCGAATGACAAGACCACTTTGTTTGCAATGGTGGCGCGTACATGCGGCTGCCCTGCCATTGGAGACAATGGCGGGTTACAGACCGCCATAAAGTACGCGCTCCACGCGTACTAGGGTTAGGAAGGGCCGTATTAGGGTTAGGAAGGGTCTTACCTTCCTCACGGCCCTTCTTTGTAGTACGCGCGGAGCGCGTTGTAAATGGCAGCGCCCATCCACATGGGCGCCGCCATTTTGACGTCTTGGATGCATAGCATCCAGATGTGTCGCGGTGGAAGTGACGCCGCGAGGGCACGCTTCGCCCCTCACGGCACCACTTCCGCGTTTTGAAAAGGAGTGCCATTTTGGCACTCCTTTTTCGCTGTGCCGGGAAGCCTCGCGGTCTGGCCGCTGGGGCTTCCCTCCGCAGCGAATGGCGGCGGTGGGAAAGCGGCCGCTTGAGGGCGGTCTGTAACGCGCCAATGGGACTTCAGATAAGTCCCATCCTGTTGTACCTAATGGAAGTGCGGCCACTTGCATGCACTGCTATTGGGGACAATTGGGAGCTGTTGGTAATGGCGGCACGTTACTGCACCACCATTAAGGACAACAGAGCTTGAGGTCCCACGGATTTTGGTATCCATGGGGGGGGAGTTAGAACAGATCTCCCATGGATATCAAGGTCCCACTGTATTACCAAAAGTGCTATTCTCTAACTTTAATGGCTGTTTAAAAGCTGTATGTGATAAAGTCCATAAGGTTTTGAAATTACGTTGTGTGCCTTGTAATTGTTTTCCGCTTATGGAGACTCTGAAGAGAATCTATTGCAAGGTTTTCTGGGGCTGAGACTGTGTGACTTACCCAAGGTCATCCAGTGGGTTTCCATGGCGGGAGCAGGGAATCAAATTTTGATCTTCAGTGTCGTAGTCCAGCACTTAAACCACTGCACCACACTGGCTCTTGGAACTATACATGCTGTGAAATTGCAACTCTTTGCCACAGGAGGGCACTGCTGCTACTTTGGAAGAAAGCTTATGGTTAAAATGAAGCCAGCGCATACATGGGCAGGCTACAGTACTTTGCTGGATCAATACCCATTTCTGTAGTGGGAAGGAAGATTCCCAACTGAATTAGGTTTGTGGAGCTGGAGGAAACATTAAGCCTCTACTCTCTCTACTATTTTCCCAAACTTGACTGCTTTCTTAAGCTCTTGTTAAGGTTTAAAATAAATGGATTCCATCTGGTTATAGGGAATGCACAGCTGTCTTGTTGCAGCAGCTCCACTGGCTGTTAGTCGCATGCCAGGCATAAATGGCTATGGCTTATGACCTACAAAGCCCTCTATGCTTCAGGTCCAGGTTATCTGAAGGGCCATATTCCCCCAAATGAGCCTGCTCATGTCTTGAGGTCTTCTGTGGAGGCTCTTCTCTCCCACTACCCTGACAGATATATAGAATCAAAGAGCTGGAAGATACCTCAAGGGCCATCCATTCCAACCCCATTCTGCCATGCAGGAATACACAATCAAAGCACTCCTAACAGATGGCCATCCAGCCTCTGTTTTAAAACCTCTACAGAAGGAGACTCTACAGGGCTACTCCCAGGCTCTGAAGCTCCTTTTGTAGAGAGGTTAAACTTCCTTATTATCCTGTTGTAAGCAGAAGAATACTTTTTTGTTTCCACAGGCCTTTGAGGATTGACTTGCTCAGGGGAAAGTCTTTCATGTGCAGTATTTGTTAATATTTGTTGTTTATTTTTAGTGGTTATGCTTGTAACTGCTTTTTTAAATTTTTATTGATAACTTAACTATGTTTTTACCCTTCATATGATGTAAAATTTCTTGCTGTTTTAACTTTTATTAGCCGCCTTGACTAGGGGGAAAGTGGGATACAGAGGGCCTTTGGTCTACTGAGGATTGGTTCCAGGACCCACCATGGGTACCAAAAACTGTGAATGCTCAAGTCCCATTAAATACAATGTCATAGTAAAATGGTGTCCCTTATATAACATGGCAAAATCAAAGCTTAGTCTTTGGATATTTTTTTTAAAAAAATTCAAGCCATGGACGGTTGAATCCATGGACACAGAATCCATGGCTACGCAGGGCCAGTTGTATTATGATTATTATTTTCAGGCTTCTGGATTTGTACCCTCACCCAGGACTAAAAAATATGGGGGAACATGTGCTTTATACTGTTGAAAGTCTCCAGGAAGCATGGTTATCTATTAATCGCTGTGCTCCATGCTTTTTTTAGAATGTGTAAGGAAAATGCAACCTCTGGATTTTGTTTTGTGGTCCTAAAACCCACAAGCATTTTAAGAAGGCTGCTTGGTTGAAAAACCAAGCAAAAAGCACCAGAAAAGCACCTAGACAAGCTTGGGTTCTTTTGTCTTTTCATTGCCCTCCTCCCCAAGCTAAAAATTGTCTCTGCTTCAGCCAAATCTCAGATGAGAATGAACTACATTTTTTAAGCATCTGGAAAAAACCATTGTAATACCCCACCTTCCCTGGGCAATTCTTGTGGGTGGTCCCCCAAGAATCCTAGAGTCAGAAGAGCCCCCCAGTCCAATCTCCTGCTATGCAAGAATACATAATCGAACATCCCTGACAGATGGCCATGCAGCTTCTGTTTAAAAACCTCCAAAGGAGATGAGCTTTTGCTTCATGCAACAACTTCCCATGTTTGTGTTTCAGAGGCTGTACCCAGAGAGGAAAAGAAAACCTTTAGCCTGGAGGAAAAATCCAAGACCTCCCGGAAACGGGTTCATTATGTGAAATTTGCCAAAGGTAAGGCCAAGGCAGTCAAGCTGAAGCCAGAGCCAGGGCAGCAGAGCTGTGTCCTGGACCCTTGTGCTCTTGGCAGTCACTGATGCAGGTTTTCTGGTTAACACTGTACTGAAAAGCTTTCCAATATTGTTACATGGTCAGATCAGTAGCATCTTGGAACTATTTTTAGAAAGCTTGTTAATATTATTTTTGAAGGCTGTATAATAGGTGGAAATTGTATAATCCTCCAGATGTTGTTGAATGGCAACTCCCAGCCTTTCTTGCTGTTGGCTCTGCTGGGAGTTGCAGTCCAACAACATGTGGAGGACTGCACAGTTATTGCTTCTACTGTATAAGTCTTCCAAAAGATTTTCTAAAGAAAAATTTCAGCACCAATACTATTGTTACTTTGGAAACAAATAAAAACATGGCTTACTAAAGCTTTGGGAACATGATTGATCGTGTGCAAATTTGTACATACAAGTGGTTTTAAATTGTTTGTGTTGCTGTTGTTTGCCTTCAAGCCATTTCTGACTTATGGCCATCGTAAGGCAAATCTTTCATGGGGTTTTCTTAGCAAGATTTGTTCAGAGAGAGTTTGTCATTGTCTTCGTCTCAGGCTGAGAGAGCGTGCCTTGCCCAAAATTACCCAGTGGATTTCCATGGGGATTCGAACCCTGGTCTCCAGATTCCTAGTTCAGTTGTGAAACCACTACACTGCACTAGTTCTCAGAGTAGAATTGCTGCAGTTTAAAGTGTTGTACTCAAATTCAGAACTTAATTTAGGCCTTTTTTAATTGGAAAGATCTTGCCTTATGGTATTTACCCTTATTTTCTTTCTAAGAGAAAACATACTATATTGTGCAAGGCAAACATGTATCATGCAAAATAGCATATGAGTATTCCAAAGTGCTCAGTTTTCACACTGATTCGGATAGGAGAATAAGAAACTTTTCTACTTACAGAAACATTTCTACCGGGAAGCCCATTGAATTTAATGGGATTCTCATAAATGTGTTACCATCTTTGCTCTCATGATGGAGATATTTAATAATGATGATGTTAATGATAATGATAATTTATTTATATTCTGCTTTTTCTCAAGGAATCAAAGCGGATTACAACAATAAAATGACACAGCATACAATTACAATTACAATTGAAAGAAAAATCCCAAAACCCAACCCTCCCCCCAATCATAAAAGCAAACGCCAAACCATAAAAGAGGATTAAACAGCAGATAATATAAAAACATGCCAATATAAGCATAATAAAATACTGTAAAAACTTGTGAGTAAATTGTGCAGGGAAGGTTATCCTGTAAGGGGGGGGGAGGCACACAGGGATGGTGATATTGGAGTAGTAGTAGGGGGAGGCAGGTCAAGGAGGCTGATCTGGGAAGGCCTGCCAGAAGAGATCCGTCTTAATTGCCTTTTTAAAGGCTTCCAAGGTGGTAAGATGACAGATCTCATCCGGCAGCTCATTCCAGAGCATGGGAGCGGCAGATGAAAGGGTCCTCTGGGTCACCACAGGCAACCTAGTCTTCTTAGGTTTTTGCAGGATCTTCCCAGAGGACCAAAGTCTGCAGGGTGGATAATATGGAAGGAGGCATTCCCACATGTAGTCTGGACCCAAGCCATGTAGGGCTTTAAAGGTTAAAACCAATACCTTGTATCTTGCCCGGAAATTAATCTCTGTTTTACTGCAGGCCATACCTCTTTTCCCCATTATTCTTGTCTGTTTGCCCTCTCTGTAGGCAAAGACCTCTCTTCCCGAAGTGAAGATGACCTGTCCTGCATTTTTGGGAAACGTCAGATCAAAAAAAAGCAGGTAAGAGATTCATTCAATACAGTTGGCCCTCCACATTTGTTGGGGTTAGCGGTGCAGGGTCCCTGTGAAAGTGGGGGGAAATGCAAATTTTAAAAATCCTTTTTTTTTTTTTTTTGTCGGAGAGAATACCCCTCTAGGAATCTCTAGGTCCTCCAGTGCAACTCTGTGGTGAACATCCACCAGAAGTTGACCGCAGAATCACGCTAGAGTACCTATACATGCTTAGAGAAGTGTTTTCTCTAGGAAGCTTTATGTCCTCCATCACAACTCTGTGGTCAGTGTCCAGCAGTCATGCTGGAGGACCTAGAGATTCGTAAGGAGAACATACTATTCAAATCTGTGAATAATCAAATACGGAAAAGTCAAACCCACAAATGTGGAGGGCTGACTGTATTGTCCTCTGTTGGAAGTACCCATTCTAGTTGTGAACAGTGTTTCCCTGAGGTACACTTTTACACCAGTGCACCTCAGTCTTTGGCCCTCCAGACATTTTAGACTTCAGCTCTCAGAAGCCTTAGCCAGCATAGCTGATGGTCAGGAATTCTAGGAGTTGGAAGTCCCCAACATTTGGAGAACAGAGTTTGATAAGCACTGGTTTGTATTACACAGATAATCACTTTGATACTGCGTTATTTGCTATGAGTCCATTCTGTACGTCACAAAATCTGTCATTTTGTGACGTATTCAGAATTCTTTGCTAGACAGTGCTAGTACCTCACCAAACTCAAAATTTCCAGATTCTTTAGAGGCATCCATGGCAATTAAAGTGGTGCTAAAGTGCTACAACTGTGTAGTGTTAAACTGGTCTGCGTGTATAATCCACATTGAGTCTACTGTTGAATGCCAAACTTCAGTTATAACCCTGTAAGCATTTACTTGGGAGTACATCCCAGTGAAGCAAATAGACTTTGCTTCAGAATAGATAGGCATTTGATTACACTGTTATCCTAAGTTTTGCACAAATCACTTAAATCAGGACCTTCACTATACAGTGGTACCTCGGGTTACGAAATTAATTCGTTCCGCGGCTAATTTCGTAACCCGAAAAACCTTCGTAACCCGAATTGCCATAGGCGCTAATGGAAAAAAAGCCGCGGCTCTGCCGCGGCTCGCAGCCATGACGGTTAAAGTGGAATCATAGGGCTATAATTGTGCAGTGCTAAAGGGTCCTAAGGTCCAAAGCACACTCAGTGCATATTGGACCTAAGTTTACCATGGCTAGGGGTGTCTCTACACTTCAGGAATAATGCAGTTTAACTCCACTTTAACTGCCATGGTTCCATCCTACTGAATCCTGGGCGAAGTACCTTCGTAACCCGAATTGCCATAGGCGCTAATGGAAAAAAAGCCGCGGCTCTGCCGCGGCTCCATTTAAAACAGCGCCAGGGTTTTTTCGTAACCCGAAAAAACCTTCGTAACCCGAAACAATAAATCCCTATGGGATTTATTCGTATCCCGAAAAATTCGTAACCTGGGTAATTCGTATCCCGAGGTACCACTGTATAACTCTTTCTCCAGTATTTCTGCATCAGTTTAAGCGTTATGTGATTTTTTATCTTGAAACTGTATGTCCTATTTGCTCTTTGTTAATTCTGGGAAGGAGGTTAAAAAGTGGTTATTTATTATTATTTATTTATTTAAGGGAATATGAGGTTTTACTTTTCTGAAGAGCAGTAGCGAGCCAGTTAGGATCAAGAGCAGGGGTAGGCAACCCTTTTGAGCCGGGGGCCGGGTTGCTGTCCCTCAGACAACTGAGGGGCCTAAGGCAAAAAATAAATAAGTAAATAATTTGTTAAAAATTAAATAAATAAATAAACCGGGACAAATGTAGGACAAAATTTTCAAATGGAGAGCACTTTTTAAATAAAAAAATGGAGGACACGTGAAAAAAATTGCTGATTTTTTAAAAAAATGTTAAGATAAATGCATGTTTCTGAGGCTTCTACAGACAATTGCCCCACCATGCCCCTCGTGCGAGACACCAAAGGCCCCGGCGGCAATTGGCGGCAGGACCGGGCTGGGGCCGGTCCCAAGGCCTCACCGGGCCGCATCTGGCCCATGGGCCGCAGGTTGCCTACCCCTGATCAAGAGACTGTAGGGGAATTTAAACTAGTAGATTACTTTCTTGCTTCCTCCAAATTATCGGAGATATAGGTAGCATTTCCTTGAGGATGACATTTGGATTGCTGCTGTTGACATAATTCGGATTGCTAGTGGATTAATCACTGCAGCATTTGAGACAAGATGATAACAGATCAGCTGTGGAAATTGTCTGTAGTTGACAGACAGACTAGAGATCTAGGCCAACTCTCTAATTTTGTAATATTTTTCTTTAAAGAATTCTCCAGGGTTTTGTCTGCTTCTTAACTTGCATTGTATTTTTGTGAGGAGATGTAGGGGTTGTTGTTGCAGTTTTGTTAAGGAGTGTTTGTGAGACAAAGCTGGAAATCTCAGTGAGTGAATTACTTCCTGTAAGTGACTCTGGCAAGGCCTGGTGCTGGCTGTTGATTTACATATATTTGACAGGGAATTAGACAATTTGCTCACACAGGGGAGACCTATTGATGGCCATTAGTCATGGGGAATATGCCTGAAATGCAATGCTGAAGTGTGGAATTCTCCCATTTGTTCAGGATTCCAGCCATGCCCTTTTCTTAGATACTTTCTTTTCTGTCTTACCAACCCCAGCAGTGGCACACAGCTTCCCCCTGGCCTGAAACAAGGAGGCCAGCTCTTGGATGCTTTTGTTGTGGATTCCTGCATGGTGAGGGATTTGACTAAATAGCCCTCAGGCTCCCATCAAACTTTTCTAATGCTGCCCCTACCCATTGCCTATCCACAAGCTCATCTACACCTGCCAGAATACTCTGGGCTGCCCCTTGAGCATTCTGGCCTAGAATTTTCCCCTTAGTTTGCATGTTTTCGACTCTCTTTCCCAGTGACAACTGGCAGCTGCCTTCCCATGCAGTCCCTGTTTGTCACATGGCACCACATCTAAGGTCATAACGGGTCCAGCTACACTGTCGACACCAGACATTTTATTCTGGCCTTAGAGCAATTCACGCCCGCAGCAGCAGCACCAAGCTGTGGCTGCCATTGTCACTGAAAACCCACAGCAATAGGTGAGTTATTAAAATATGGGTTAAGGGGAAGAAGCCTTGAATTGGGTGCAGGCATCCTGAGGTTAATCTAGACCCTATTCAGGGCTTCTTCGCTGTATCATGTAAGCAGGATGCAGTGAGTCCAGGCAGGATTTGCTGTAAATCACCCATGTAAACAGAGTCCAAATCAAATGGGAGAACTTTCTGAGGAGCAGTACTGGAATGCAGAAAAGTCTCCACCCCGAACTGCCCAGAGTCCACAAGTCTTGACCATTAGTTTTTTCAGAAAAGTGGCCAGTTTCTTGCTTTGGGAGAGATACCCTCAAAGTAAGAGTTGGGGCAGGCAGCTACTCCAGGGATTTACTGCAGTAGGTGGGTAGGTAGGGGATTGGTGGGATTCTCCAGAGCTGCTGCCATGGTTCTGCCTTTAGGAGGGGAAAGAGGAAGTCACTTGGTACATGGGACAGGGGAGCACACCATTTGCTACTATGGTGCAAAAGGGGTCATTAGGGGAGTGCAGGGGGTGCCAGTTGCACCAGGTGACAGCCTAAGGCAGGAAACACCACTGTTGCCTAAACATCTGCCATTCTGCAGAAACAGGCTGTGGCATTTGCTTTTCTTTAAACAGTAGAGCTCAGTGGAAGAGATTGTATGAGTGGGGTGAGGCTCAGTGGGACAAGAAAGGAGGTCTTTTTTTAATTTAAAAAATGTGAATTTATTAACATTATTCTTTAAAAAATTTTTTTTAAAAATCACATCTTACCAAATGTTCACTTTAACCGCATGAAACTACGGTATGTACGTGTAAGTAGATTTAGGCTGTGTGTACAATATTGTAATTTAAAGGTATAACTTAATTTTGCTAGTTGTTTATGTCACAACTATTGCCATTACATTCAGTGATACAGTATATGGGAATTATGATTTACAAGGAACTTTAGTACACAAAGCATGACTAAGGATTCTGTCTGGCCACTGACAGAGGAGATATAACTCTGTTAATAAATAATAAAAAAAATAAAAATTTTATTTTTATACCGCCCTTCCGCAGATCAGGGCGGTTTACAGCATTATAAAATACAAATCACAATATACCAATAAAAACAATACAGCAACAATATAACAATATAAAACCCCTGTTAGCCCATCCTCTTTGCCACAGAAGAGGAAGGGAGGCCCACTGGACTTTAATCGGGGAATGCTAGGTGGAAAAGAAAGGTTTTCAGGTCCTTTCTAAATTGTGCCAGGGAGGTAGTTGAGCGGAGCTCTGTGGGCAGCGTGTTCCAAAGGGCTGGGGCGGCGATGGAGAATGTCCTCCTCGTAGTGGAGGACAGCCTAGCCCCTGGCACCCTAAGGAGTTGCTGCCCAGATGTTCTGAGGGTGCGGGACGGAATGTACGGGGAGAGGCGGTCCTTCAGGTATCCTGGGCCCAAGCCATTTAGGGCTTTATAGGTCATCACCAACACCTTTTATTGTGCCCGGAAGCGAATAGGCAGCCAATGCAGATCTTTAAGCACCGGTGTAATATGGCTGGCCCTGGAAGTTCCAGTGACCAGCCTGGCTGCCATATTCTGTACCATTTGTAGCTTCCGGGTTTGGTATAAGGGTTGCCCCATGTAGAGTGCATTGCAGAAATCCAATCTCGAGGTTACCAGAGCATGTACAACAGTTTCAAGGTCCCTCTGGGCCAGGTATGGGCGCAGCTGGCGAATAAGCCGAAGCTGATAACAGGTGTTCTTGACTGTCGCATTCACCTGAGCAGTCAGGTGAAGCGACGAGTCAAGAAGCACCCCCAGACTGCGCACAGAGTCCTTTACAGGGAGCGTGACCCCGTTCAGGACAGGTGGAACTACCGCCATTCCTGGACCAGGGGGACCTATCACAAGTACCTCCGTTTTCTCTGGATTCAGCTTGAGTCGGTTTTCCCTCATCCAGCCCATTACTGACTCTAGACAGGCCACGAGAGGAGAGACGCCATCCTCAGTCACTGCATCAGTCGGAGACATAGAGAAAATTAATTGGGTGTCATCAGCGTACTGATAACCCCACGCCCCATGTCTCCGGATGATCTCTCCCAGCGGTTTCATGTAAATGTTAAATAGCATGGGAGACAGAATGGCTCCCTGAGGGGCCCTCTCATCGGAGCAGACGTCTCCCAGCTGCACCATCTGGGACCTCCCGGAGAGGTAGGACCGGAACCACTGGAGCGCAGTGCCCCCGATTCCCACCTCTGAAGGATACCATGGTCTATGGTATCGAAAGCCGCTGAGATGTCCAAGAGCACCAACAGGGACACGCTTCCCCCGTCGATGCTCAGACGGAGATCATCGACCAAGGCGACCATGGCCGTCTCAAGCCCGTAACCCGCCCGGAAGCCAGTTTGAAATGGGTCCAGATAATCCGTTTCATCCAAGACCGCCTGAAGCTGGATCGCAACCGCCCTCTCGATCACCTTCCCCAAAAATGGCAGCAGCGAAACTGGCCGATAATTATTATGTACCAGGGGGTCGAGGGAGGGCTTTTTTAATATAGGTTTTACAATGGCCAATTTTAATTCTGATGGAAATTGCCCTTCCCTCAAAGATGTATTAATGATCCGGCGTAACAATGAAGTTACCGCCGGTCCCCCCTGGTATTGCATATCAAGTCTAGTTAAATTCTTAGCTGCTCGTATCGCCTCTCCGTAGTCCTCTAACAGTTGGTCTAGGAGAGCCTTGTCGTCTAAGCGAAGGTGTTTGCGCCAACGGTACTCTAGCCGTCGCAGTTCCCGCTTCCTGTACACCGCTTTGATCTTGGGAAAAGCGGTTTATAAATAAACAATTTATTATTATTATTATTATTATTATTATTATTATTATTATTATTATTATTATGACTAAGGATTCTGTGTGGTGTGATATGGAAGGAGTTCCATGGGGGAAGGTGTCACCATGAGTTACCACACTGAGTGATGCCAACCCTAGTGGCAGTGTTGTGGTGCACAGATAAATTTTGAACTCCGGGCCCACACCAAAAAAAGCAGGAAGAACAAAATTAATTTGGAAATTTTACATAGAGCTAGATAGCAGTGGTTTATCAGTTTAAGGCCCTGTTCTCCAGGTGATACAGTGCCCATTCTTTGGGGAAGCAAGGAGATTCATTTTGAGGGTCTATCCTGTTTAGCTGAGCCAATGCAGTGTAGTGGTTTGATTGTTGGACTATGACTCTTGAGACCACGGTTCTAATCCCTGCTTGGCCATGAAATCTACTGGGTGGTCTTGAGGAAGTCACATGCTCTCAGCTCTGGGGAGGGCAATGGCAATGGCAAGCCTCCTCTGAACAAATCTTGCCAATAAAACCCCATGATAGGTTACAGGAACATCAAGATCGGACCATATTACACCAATATTAAAATCTTTACACTGGCTGCTGATTAGCTTCTGGGCGCAATACAAAGTGTTGGTCATTACCTTTAAAGCCCTATATGGCTTGGGCCCAAGTTACTTAAAGGAACCCCTCTCCCTACACAATCCGCCCTGCACTCTTAGAACCTCAGGGGAGCAACTGCTGGAATACACAAAAACTAGATTGGCCACTACTTCCCTCAAAGCATTTACAGCCGCGGCCCCAAAATTATGGAATAATTTACTGGAAGAGATCTGTCTTATTACCACATTAGAAGCCTTTAAGAAGGCTTTAAAGACAGATCTCTTCCAGCAGGCATATCTACCCGACCTGTTATAGTTGAATATTCCCACTCTGATTTGATAATATGGAAAACAGATGATGACATGGATGTTTTAATTCATCTGCAGCAACATTGCTGGTAGATAGTATTACAGTTAAATAATATTATTTTTATTCTACTGTGCACTTTGTAATTTGTATTGTTGATACTGCTGTGATCCTGCCTCAATCCACAGGGAGAGGTGGGAAATAGAAATAAAATTATTATTATTATTATTATTATTATTATTATTATTATTATTTAGGGGCACTCTTAAGTTGGAATCGACTTGAAGATACACACACACACACTCTTTCGTGTTGCACACATGCATCCCTGTTTAGCTTTCCTGGTTTCTGCTTGCAACATTGGAAGGAACTAAGAAGTAAGATGGATGCAGGAAGTTGGTTTCATTTCAAGCCACTTTGAAGGTAGCTTGAAATGGGAAAAAGTTGAATTGAGACTCAGGCATTCCTTTGTTCAGAGCTTGGGAAAGCTGCTTCTTTGGACTACTGCACTCTTTTGTTATTTATTGATAGGTATGGGTTTAATAGTGCTTTTTTATTTTGTACTGGTATATTTGGAGTTAGAGTTCAGTAGCTAAGTTTTAATTTCTTGTAAAAATACAAATACAGTTTATATTATGAAAAATGCGAATATAATTTCTTGTAAAATGCAAGGGGAATGTAAAATGAAAGCAAAATTTGTTATGTAAGCCAGGATAGCATAATGTTTTGAGTGTTGGACTAGGGTACTGGGAGACCAGGGATCAAATCCCTGCTAAACCATAGAAGTCACTGGGTGACTTGGGGCATATCACACTCTCAGCTACAGAGGAATTCTAAGGAAAATCCCCTCTGAACAAATTTTAGCAAGAAAACCCTGTGATAGGCTTGCCTTAAGATTGCCTTAAGTCAGAAATTACTTGATGACACAAGCCCAGTTGATAAGAAAAAATCCAAGAAGGGAAATAGAAACAGAAAAACAGCCAGAGTGTGAGGCTAAACAATTTTGGGAGAGAAGCTTGCCAGGAAGCCTCTGGAATGTGAGAGGAAGAGACAGGAAAAATATAAGACCTGAATTTCTTGGGGGCTGTGTTTAGATAGGCCTAGAAGATTGGGGCCTATTGTAAACTGAAATATTAGGATCAAAATATGACCTCTAAGAAGATGGATGAAGGATTGCTGTTGTTTTTACATTAGATTAGTAAACCTTTCTAAAAGTTATTATTGCTGTGGCCTGCAGTTATTGGTTGCCTACCCCATGCCTAAGGCCTTAGTGCTCTACCAAAAAGGGGATTCATTTGTGAAATAAGAAGTTTGGGGGCAGCATTGGTGAAAGCAGCATCACAAATAAAGACATCCACCTGGTGGCAGCAGAATTCCAAGGGGAAGGGAGTAAGAGAGCCTGTTGCAAAGGTTTGGCCTCTTTCCTTCCCCATCTCAAGAGAAAGCTAAACCAATTTGTGACAACTACAATTTCCAAAAGACCCCAGCCAGCATGTCCAGCGGGGATGAATTCTGAGAGTTGTTGTCCAAAATTAATATTTCCCAGCTCTGCCTTTGTCTTTAATTCACAAAGCTATGCTGTCAAACCATTTGCAAAGGAGGTAATGGGAGATGGAGAGCCAGTATGATGTAGTGGTTTGAGTGTTGGACTATGACTCTGGAGATCAGGGTTCTATTCCTTGCTGGGCCATGAACCCTCTGGGTGACCTTGGGCAAGTCACATGCTCTCAGCCTCAGGAGAAGGCAATGACAAACCTTCTCTGAATAAATCTTGCCAAGCAAACCTCATGATAGCTTCACCTTAAGGTTGCCATAGGTCGGACATAACTTGAAGGCACACTGCAACAACAAATGGGGAAATGATATTGAAGTAATGTTGCATTTCTGTCCCCTCCCCCTTGGGGTATATCAGTGGCAGGTTATGGTTTCCATTCTTTGAAAGGTTGGCACTGAATTCAGCGCCTGAGTTTTAAAATCCTGGAGAGTGTCCATGTTGCACTTGGAAGAGCAAGGAAATGCCGGAGCAGACTGTCCCCGTATCTCTTCCTGCTGAGATAGGAGGAGTCCTGGTCTTCATCAGGATTTGATGTTCTGCTGTAGAGACTAACTTTGCTAAAAAAAATTCAGCATAGCCCCTTCTGTGCATATACCCCAGGTCTATTGGGCAAGGAAGATATCCCTTGTCCATACAATTCAGTGCCCAGGTCTTTGGTTGGCTCCTTGAACCACTCTCCTCCCTGTTACTTCAGAGACAGTTGCATCGACAAATTTCCCTTTGCTTATAGAGTAGCTGCTTGGCCAATTATATAGCAGCCAAAATAACCTCTCAGCTATCTTTTCCTGGGTCCATTGGGAGGCAGACATGTCACCATTTACCCTAACCAGCCCTGTTTTGTTATAGAGTTCAACAGAAGGGCTGGTCGCAGAGAATGAGTTTTTTCCTACTTCCCCAATGAAGCACATATATTGGGAGGTATCCACCTATGAAATAGGTGAGGAGCTTGTGGCCCTTCAGGGATTGCAGTCTGGCCTTCAGTTTTCCCAACGGACCTTTCCCAATGGCACCATCATCTGCTGGTTTCCCAGCTTTTCTACATCTCTCTTCCTCACTTTCTCATTCTAAAATGTTGGGATTCAGTAGTTTGAACACTGGACTATGAAGCTGGAGATCAGGGTTTTGATTCCCCATTCGGCAATGGAAACCCACTGGATGTACTGTGAAGAGTCACATAATCTCAGCCCTAGAAAACCCAGTGATAGAGTCGCCTTAGGGTTGCCATAAGTCAGAAACAATTTGAGGGCACACAATAACAACATCAGCAAGTTTTTAGGTATAGCATCTTGGGGAACTGGGTGTGTTCAGTTGGAGAAGAGAGGATTGAGAGGTGAGAGGATAGCTATCTTTAAATATCTGAAGGAATGTCATGTAGAAGATGGAGTGAGCTTGTTTCCTGCTGCTCCAGAAACTAGAACACAAACAAATGGATTCAAATTACAAGAAAAGACATTCCACCTAAACATTTGGAAGACTTTGGAGGGTGTTATAAGAGCTTTTTATAGCAATAGCATTTACATTTCTGTACTGCTTATAAGTGAACTCAGCATTTTCTGAGCGGTTTACTATTGCCCCCAACAAGTTGATTACTCATTTTACTAACCTATGAAAGGATGAGTCAACCTTGGAGCCTTGGGATCGAACTCATAACCTTGTGGCTGCAATAGTGGCATTTTAACCACTATGCCCTCCCTGCTATTTCACTCTTTGGCAGTGAAATATACTGCCTCAGAAGCTCATGGATTCTCCTTCTTTGGAGCCGTTTTTATGAACAAAGGTTGGAAGGTCATCTTTCAGGAGTGCTTTAATTGTTTATTCCTGCCTGGCAGGAGGTTGAAGTAGGTGATCCTTGTGTACCTTTCCAACTCTTAAAATTCTGCGATTCTATCTGGACACTCCCCCCCCCCTGTGTCCAGTAGGTAATACAGTGTGGGAGGACATGTTTCCAATGTTGGTGGCATTCTAAATGTGGCTTTTTATTAAAGCCTTCAGGTCCTAATTGATTTTACACAATTTACACATACGCTAGATGCACCATAAGTTTAAACTGTTTTAATTGGTTTCAGGTTATTTGGCTTTAAGTGATCAATGGTTTAGTATGCTTTTAGTCTTCTAAAACTGTTATTATTTGTTGTCCTAGATTGGGTTTTGTACACTGCCCTGGTGTCCTAGGATATAAGGTGGCCTATAAACATTTTGATAAATGCATTATTGGTCTCACCCCTTTGGCCTGTGCTTCTGCTCACTGCTGGAATGTGGTTCCCAAGATATACTCAGTTCTGTAGCTAACCAGCATCAGCCACACTGGTTGGGGATGATGATTGTCATAGATTGTGGCCCGCTATCCAGTTGTTAGTCTCCACAAGAGGAGATTTGTTGAACCACTTGTTGAATGTTAACTCAGTACTTTAGTAAATCTAATTGATTCAGCAGATCTGCACCTGTTGGGACAAGCAATGGCATTTAGGTTTGAGATGGAAATGGCATGGTCTTCCAGATGCTCTTGAACTGTAACTCCCATCAGTTCTAGCTAGCATAGCTAATGTTGAGAAATGATGGTAGTTGCAGCACAGCATCTGGAATGCTGCATGATTCCCACCCTTGAGGAAGTCTGTAACATCTAGGGGAGAGCACGTTGGGAAAGGATAATCAACGATCAGAAGCCACTGCGTTGTACCAGTTTTTAGGGAGGGTACAGTTGTTTAGTCTCACAGGCAGCAACCTAGAGCAAAACAGTATCAGGGAAGAGGCACGTTTCCTAGATGATCCTCTGATGATGATGTAATGATCATTTTGGGGATGGAGCAATCAGAAATGCTAGCTGGGATGTAAATCATAGATTGGTCTCCCGGTGTATTCACCCCATCTCCCCATTATACATTCTCACATGTTCCAGGTTTCCCAGAAGGCCAAGGTGGGCAAGTGGGGGGGCACTTCCCCCCAAGACTCCCTCCATTCTGCTGTGCCACCACAGCAAACCCAGATACCTCTGTTTTTATTCTACACTCCCTCTCAACATGGTGTCAGGATGTCAGTTTACAGAGCATTAGACTCAGAGGACCAGGTTCAAATCTTCATTTGGATATGACATAAATACTTTTTGTCCTTTTTGTCAACCCTGGTTGTCTTGAAGATCAAATTGGGGGATTACATAGGCCACTCTTTAGACAAATGGTAATTAAAATGTCATTGATAATATTGTTAGGTAGGAGGAATGAAAGTTTCCTTCCTTCTGTGGAAAGCTCAATGCTGAACATAGGTTGGAAACATTTATTTTTGGAGGCAACAACTCTCAGAATACCCCACTGAGCATCTGGTTGGGGGACTTTGGAAGTTGTTGCCTCCCAAAAGAAAACTTTCCAAGCATTAGTGGTGATTGCCCAGGCAAACCTGTCTCTCCTCCCCCCCTTCCCCAAATCTTCTTGCATTGAGGCTCAAAACCAGCCAAGTACCGCTTCTCCTGGACTTCCATTGCTTTCCCTGAATGACATAATCATCCCTACCCTTTTTCTCTTGATGTCACTACTTGCAAAACATTTGGCTTCTGTCCAATTTGAGATCTCGTTTCATTCCAGAACAAATTTGAGGTGCAAATTGAGTGAGAAGCTGGGGGGGGGGTGTTGTCTGGCTCTTCCTTGATATGTATTTGCTGCAGAAACAATGGCTGACTATTCGAAATTGGAGTCATCGGCACATTGAATCTGTTGGAAATATTGATAGGCCATTAGGTGAAAACTTCCAAAGGTGCAAACCAGATTCAGCGGTCTTTCTCCGATCCAGAGTAGGGAATTGGCTATGCTTCCGGCGCTATCCCCCTTTTTCCTTTTAAAGAAATCTTTGCACCGGGAAGGCAAAAAACACACATTCCATTAGTTTTTATCTGGTTGAACTTCTTAGAACCCCTTAAATATACTCCCACGCCCCTCTTGAGCATCTCTATTTTACACACACACACACACACACACACGCACGCACTGTATGTAATAAATTTATTCTCCATGTTTCCTTCCTCCTTCCAGTTGTATTTCCTGACAAGGTCTTATCATGGAGGAATGCATTCCTGCAAAAGACATTGGTATTGGAAAGTCACTAAAGAGGATTCTGATTTCATCTTGACTGCTCATGAGACTCCCAAAAGTGCTTTAAAGTCGGGAGTCACATGCATAAATGTAGAGGTATAATGTGTGGATTTATTTTTAACATGCTTGCCGCCACTTTGATTTTTGGGCTCCTTGGTTGTAAGGGTATCACTTGCAAGCCTGTGGTTTGTGTTCATAGAATCATAGAATCATAGAGTTGGAAGAGACCGCAAGGGCCATCCAGTCCAACCCCCTGCCATGCAGGAAATCCAGATCAAAGCATCGTCGACAGATGGCCATCCAGCCTCTGTTTGAAGACCTCCAAGGAGGGAGACTCCACTACACTCCGAGGAAGTGCATTCCACTGTGGAACAGCCCTTACTGTCAGGAAATTCCTCCTAATGTTGAGGTGGAATCTCTTTTCCTGTAGCTTGCATCCATTGCTCCGGGTCCTAGTCTCTGGAGCAGCAGAAAACAAGCTTGCTCCCTCCTCAATATGACATCCCTTCAAGTATTTAAATAGGGCTATCATATCACCTCTTAACCTTCTTTTCTCCAGGCTAAACATCCCCAGCTCCCTGAGTCGTTCCTCATAGGGCAAGGTTTCCAGACCTTTCACCATTTTAGTCGCCCTCCTTTGGACACGCTCCAGTTTCTCAATGTCCTTTTTGAATTGTGGCGCCCAGAACTGGACACAATATTCCAGGTGGGGCCTGACCAGAGCAGAATATAGTGGCACTATTACTTCCCTGGATCTAGATACGATACTTCTATTGATGCAGCCTAAAATCGCATTGGCCTTGTTAGCTGCCGCATCACACTGTTGACTCATGTTCAACTTGTGGTCTACTTGGACTCCTAGATCCCTTTCACATGTTGTCTCCTTAAGCCAGGTGTCTCCCATCCTATATCTGTGCATTTCATTTTTTTGCCCTAAGTGCAGTACCTTACATTTCTCCCTGTTGAAGTTCATTCTGTTAGCTCTGGCCCAGCTTTCTAGTCTATTCAGGTCATTTTGAATTTTGATCCTGTCCTCTGGAGTATTAGCTATTCCTCCTACTTTAGTGTCATCTGCAAATTTGATAAGTATTCCCCCAATTTTTTCCTCCAAGTCATTGATAAAGATGTTGAATAGCACTGGGCCCAGGACAGAGCCCTGTGGGACCCCACTGGTTACTTCTCTCCAGGATGAAAAGGTGCCATTGTTGAGCACCCTTTGGGTTCGGCCGGTCAACCAATTACAAATCCACTTAACAGTTGCCTTGTCCAGCCCACATTTTACAAGCTTGTTTGTGAGAATGTCATGGGGAACCCTGTCAAAGGCCTTACTGAAATCAAGATATACTATATCCACAGCATTCCCTTCATCTACCAAGCTGGTAATTTTATCAAAGAAAGAGATTAGATTTGTCTGGCATGACTTGTTTCTCTGAAACCCATGTTGACTTTTTGTGATTATGGCATTGGCTTCTAGATGTTCACAGACTCTCTGTTTAATGATCTGCTCCAGAATCTTTCCTGGGATTGATGTCAGACTAACTGGACGATAATTGTTGGGATCCTCTTTTTTCCCCTTTTTGAAGATGGGGACAACGTTTGCCCTCCTCCAGTCTGCTGGGATCTCTCCTGTTTTCCAGGAGTTTTCAAAGATTATTGCCAATGGCTCCGATATTACATTAGCCAGTTCTTTTAATACCCTTGGATGTAGCTCATCTGGTCCTGGAGACTTAAATTCATTTAGGTTAAACAGGTATTCCTGTACTATCTCTTTACTTATTTTGTGCTGAAATTCCCCTATTCTGTCCTCTGCTCCATTATCCTCAGGTTGAGCACCCTTTGCCTTTTCTGAGAAGACTGAGGCAAAGAAAGTGTTGAGTAATTCTGCCTTTTCTCTGTCTTCTGTTAGCATTTTGCTCTCTGATCCCCTCCGTCATTTAGCCATGTCTCATTATCGACCTTCTAGAGGCTGCTACTCTCATCTTCTGGTAATTTCCTGATTACTAACACACAGGTTTTCCCCTCGACTCTTCAATATTTCCTCTCCTGATTCATGTTTCCTGATGGTCACTGAAGGAACTGAGTGGTGTCTGGGCTGCCCATTTGGCCTTGGAAATGGTGTCAGCAGTGTGAAGTTATTAAGTCTTTCATGGCCGGCATCCATAGTTTTTTGTGAGTTTTTCGGGCCATGTGGCCATATTCTAGAAGAGATTATTCTTGATGTTTCCCTGCATCTGTGGCTGGCATCTTCAGAGAATGCTGGCACGGAGGTGTGTGGGGTATATATATTGTATGACCCTTGTAGGTGTCAGTAGCCTGATGATGATGATGATGATGATGATGATGATGATGATGATGATGATTTATTTATAGCCTGCCTTTTCACGGGGAATGAAGGTGGGTTACAGCATCTAAAAACAGTGTATTACATATCAAGTCTAGTTAAAATTAACCCCCCGTCCAACCGCCCATCCCTGATTATAAAACTAAATTAAATTATTTACAATATAAAAACATTGTGATGATAAGATCAACAAAGTTGGGGAAAAATCTAAGAAGGACTCTATAATAGGAGGGAATAAGCTGCAATGTGCTCAGGAAGGGGAGGCTAATTTGGAAAGGCCTGCCAGAAGAGATTCGTCTTAACGGCCTTTTTAAAGGCCACCAGGGTGGTAATGTGGCGGATCTCCTCCGGCAGGTCATTCCATAGCCTTGGCGCAGCAGTGGAGAAGGCCCTTTGGGAAATGGTGGACAGTCTGGATTTTTTAAACTGAAGTAAATTCTTCCCAGAGGACCGTAAAGGATGGGACGGACAATGTGGGAGAAGGCGCTTCCATAAGTAGTCAGGTAATAACCAACACCTTGTACCATGCCCGGAAACTAATAAACAGCCAGTGGAGGGATTTCAAGATAGGTGTTATGATCAACCTTAACTGTTGTTTTTTTCTGTTCACAACCATGAGGACTACAGACTTCTTGTTTTTAGTGATGCTCAAGGTCTTTAGAACTGGGCATGATCAACAAGCCAGATCAAGACCAGGAGGAACTGTATTTATTTTATTAATTTCATTTGCATGATGCCTTTTTCCGAGAAAGGAACTCAAGGCACTCACAGATAAAGCACATGTTTAGAACTTCACAATAAAAAATTTAAAACAATTAAAGTAATCTTAACTACGGTAAATTTATTTATTTCATTTCATTTCTATGCCACCTTTCTCCCAGGAAGGGACCCAGGGCAGCCTACAAGATAATAAAGAATTCAAAAACATCGCATTACAATTTTTAAAAACAATTAAAATCATCTATTTAAAACTATATACCATAAAAAAGTTAAAAACACCCCAAGTAAGACACCCTGTCGTAATTTTTAAAAAGCTTGCCTAAATAAAAATGTTTTTACCTTTAAAACTGTGTAAAATTACATAAAAATATACAGAAGTTAAAAAGCATAACCAAACACCGCCCCATATAAAAGCCATCCATTTATTTTTCCCATTAATATCCTACTGTTCTCCCAATGATGGGTCTCAAAATGACTAACAGAATATTTAAAAGCAATACAAATTTAAAAACTATATGGAACTTTGATAAAAGTTTAAATATAATAGTTACTTTAAAAGGAATTAAACAACGTATATGAGAGCCAGCATGGTGTACTGGTTTGAGCTTTGGGTGAGGACTCTAGAGACCAAGGTTTGAATCCCTGCTCAGCCATGAGAACCCACTGGGTGGTCTTGGGCAAGTCACACTCTCTCAGCCTCTGAGGATGGCAATGGCAAACCCTCTCTGAACAAAGTTTCCAAGAACACCCCATGATAGGGTTGCCTTAGGATCACTTTAAGTTGGAAATGACTTGAAGGCACACAACAACAATAGTTTATCTATAAACTCTTCTAGAACATGGCCACATAGCCCGAAAAACCCACAGAAATGTGTGAATGCTGGTCGTAAAAGCCTTTGACTTCACAATAGCTTATCTGTTTGCTTTATATCATACTGTGTTTTTAGTATTTTATCTGGATAATTGGTTTTATAATTGTATTATATACTTTTATATTTTTATTATTCCTTCCTACTTGTTGTTGTTATGAATAGAGCTACAAGATCTTGAGCTGTAAGGGACACCTGAACTGTAAGGTGCCTCTTTGTTTTGGGCGGTTTGAAGAGCAGGTGTAATAAAATAAATTAACACAAGAAACCATTAGTGATATTAAAAAAAATTGTCTCCACTAGTTTTCCATACTAACACATTGATTCCCACAGGGGAAAAAACTGAGAAAAGAGGACAAAGAGCAGTAATTATAGTGATCTGACATTGTAGAGAGTCTTTCATAAAATAATTAGAATGATCTGGCATTGTACATAGTCTTTCATAAAAGTATTATTTCTCTCACATGCTTTTTAGAAATGACTTTGGAGCGGTATATACGTCAATACCTTATGTTAAACATTTTATTCAAAATGGTGACCTTTTTCAATATTTCAGTGAAAAAGCTGTTTCATAAAGGGGTTCGGCTTGGGGGAATTTTAAATATTTTTTTTTCCTGGTGATTTTCTGGACCTTCCCATCTCTAGGAACAGAGAAACATTGCTGCTTAGAATTACAGCCATTTTAAAATTGCCTGTTTTTCTTATTTGTTTTCTTCTTCCTCCCCTGCTCCGCAGCCCGACCTCCCTTCATCAGTGAAGCATCTCCACCCAGAGCCCCTGGTTCCTTGGGGGTTTTGTTTGGGCCCGATGCAAAACCGAGGGAGGCGGGAAAGTTGGTTTTTGATTTATCATCTTGCCTTCCCGTTCGGTCACTTGGATAGGCTAAAAGAGCCGAGTTGGCTTTAATGTGTCGCCATTAGAGACCAAACATTAGCCGGGAGAACCCATCATCCTGCACAGTGAAAAATGTCCCCTGATTGGCTAATTAATCAGTCAAAAGGGGAATGACACGACTCTTTGGCTTGAGGGACTCCGCTGTGGAGGTAAACAGCCTCGGTGATAAATGGTGTCTCTGCAAATTCATATATCAAGAAAACTTAAGTCATTTTTTAACGGCGGTGCGCCTGAAAGCTGGATTACTGGCTCTTCCAAGCCTTTTCTTCTAGCTTTTGCCCTTACTCTCTCTTCTTTCCTCTGTCTCCCCTAATTCCACCCCCCCCTTTCCCCCCCCCCCAATTTTGCTGCCGTTGCTTTTTACTGTAGGGATGATCACATAAGAAATCATAGAAAGAGGAAGATGCAGCATCAGAGTGGAATGCAGTCAGCGGGTGTCATTTTGTAAGGGACACCTGA
Source organism: Sceloporus undulatus (assembly GCF_019175285.1). NCBI lineage: Eukaryota > Metazoa > Chordata > Lepidosauria > Squamata > Phrynosomatidae > Sceloporus > Sceloporus undulatus. The sequence goes on along the minus strand of NC_056522.1, from coordinate 6,431,373 downwards.
CCTGTAAGAGACATCTGAACTGAGAGAGGTTTTTCTCAGCTAGCTCTCTCCAACTTTGTGCCTCCAACCATGGTGGATTGCAGCCTCCATCATCCCCTGCCAACATGGTCTTCCCCACGTTAGGAGAAAAGAAGTCCCAGGGCTGAATTCAAACTCCAAAGGGCCAGAATGCTCACCTCTATGAAAGTGAGGCAGCTGCCTCAGACAACAGATTTGGTTGCCTTGGAAGGATGGCAAAGTGATGGGATATGGTCTTTTTACCGCTAAAGGTGGGGAATAGTGCTTATGGAGTCCCCCCCCCCCTGTCTCAAAATAGCTCAGTCAATTTTGTATAATATGCACCTTAACATTAGTTGCTTTGGGATCTTTCCATTTCAAACAGCAAGTTGTGGAACACAACAGTCATCTCTGAGCACATCTTGAGTGCATTCTTAATACTGCTGTGTGACCCAAAAGGAGTAACCTAAAACAGGGCATACACTTTGAAGTAAGAAACAAATATACGGGTTGTGGCAATTTTTAAACAAAGTACACAGCTCTTAGTCGAAGTGGTTGGATTAAACCTCCATGTTTGGATGCAGTGTATCACTAAAACCAACTGCTAGATGGGAGGAAGCTCTGGCTTTCAGGCTCTGCTCGCAGAAGCATCTGTGACAGCCAGAATCAGAACTTGGAAATGTTACTTGGTTGGACTCCAATGTTACTTGCTCTCTCTGTACATGGTGTAATGCAGTGGTTGCCAACCTTCCTAATGCCGCGACCCTTTAATACAGTTCCTCATGTTGTGGTGACCCAAAACCATGAAATTATTTTTGTTGCTACTTCATAACTGTAAGTAAATAAGTGTTTTCCAATGGTCTTAGGTGACCCCCATGAAAGTGTCATTTGACCCCCAAAGGGGTCCCAACCCACAGGTTGGGAACCACTGGTGTAATGGATTGACCAAGAAGCACATGAACAAAGAGGTCCTGGACACTGGGACAAACATCGAGAGAGCCTTCATATTTGAAAGTCTTCTTCCTAGGCAACAGTTTTTGGCTTTAGGTAGGAATGCCTCCCAATATTTTATCAGATGCTGTTGTCTTTGTAATAATGACTCCAAATACTTGATTATAACAGTTTTGAAGTCTCTCATGTGTTCTTTCTCAAATCTTCCTACTTTGCATATTGACTTGGAGATCTGTTCAAAATCTGTGTCTCCTTGTTGAACTTTTGTTTCCCATTCTTTGACTTCATCTTTAGCTTGTTGTAACAGCTCCTTTGAAGTGTGGAGGCATGTTTCAAGATACTCAAAAGTTGGGTGTTTTATTACTTTAAAAGCTGGGCACATTTTGGCCTGTGTGTATAAGGCCCTCTCCAAGAAGCTATTTAGAATCAGACTTCAGAAATTTCTGGGCCATAGAATCTTAGAGTTGGGGGGAACTACTACAAGGATCATTTGGTCCAACCCCATGCCATGCAGGAAACCACAAAATGTTTTCTGGACAAGTGAACTTCCTGAACTTCAATTCTAAATTGCTCCCTGAAGTAGGTCTTAAGGGTACACAACTGCCGAAACATATTGGGCTGTTTGAGTCTCCCAGGGACCAGAAGTGTTGTGGATTTCAGAGTTTTAAACATTTGCATATACATAATGAGTTATCTTGGAGATGGGACTAAACAGGAAATTCATTTATGTTTTGTATACACCTTGTACACATAGCCTGGAAGTAATTTTGTACACAATATTTTAAATATTTTTATCCATGAAACAAAGCTTGGTTTACATTGAAATATCAGAAAGCAAAGGGGTCACAATCTCAGCCACCCATGTGGATAATTTTGGAATAATTTGGAATTCTGGATAAGGGAGATTCAACCTTTTGAGCACCTTGAAACCTGTCTCCAGCTTCTTCCAGGGCTTTCATTGGATTCTCCTTGGTTTCTGCTTCTTCAGAATCCTCCTTAGCCAGGCAGTGATCTCATGGAGGATTCTCTGTACTTTCCATGCAGAAAGCTCAAGGTGGGGTTGGGGGGGGGAGTCTTCCATCCCACCCCAAGACAAAAACCTAGAGGGAGACTAGACATCAATTTTCAAAACTAACCACTGGATGGAAGGTGATTCAATTTGCATAGCACCATAGAATCATAGAATCATAGAGTTGGAAGAGACCGCAAGGGCCATCCAGTCCAACCCCCTGCCATGCAGGAAATCCAGATCAAAGCATCGTCAACAGATGGCCATCCAGCCTCTGTTTGAAGACCTCCAAGGAGGGAGACTCCACTACACTCCGAGGAAGTGTGTTCCACTGTCGAACAGCCCTTACTGTCAGGAAATTCCTCCTAATGTTGCACACAACCCCTCCCCCCCACCTGCAATACTACAAATAAACAGTTGGGCGGAGTGAGGTCGTAACTTACCCAAATTACCCCAATTATCCCAGTGGTACCTCGGGTTTACGAAATTAATTCGTTCAGCGGCTAAGTTCGTAACCCGAAAAAACCTTCGTAAGCCGAATTGCCATAGGCGCTAATGGAAAAAATAGCTCTCTGCTGCCCTCCGGTGGTGGCCTTTCCATTTAAAACAGCGCCGGGGTTTTTTCGTAACCCGAAAAAACCTTCGTAAGCCGAAACCAAAATAAATCCCTATGGGATTTTTTCGTATCCCGAAAAATTCGTAAGCTGGGTAATTCGTATCCCGGGGTACCACTGTATACTACCCTCCAACTATCTCAGTTTGGCTGGAACCATCCCACTTAATCTCCTCTCCCATTTTTCAGTTCCTCTTAAAATGTACAGTTGGCGTTCCATATTCTGATTCTGCACCTATAGATTCAACCATCCATGGTTGAAAACATATCAAAATACAGTAATAATTTCGAAAAGCAAACCTTGATTTTGTCATTTAAATAATGGGCACTATTTTACTATACCTGGCGGGTTACACACCGCCATTTAGTACCGGCTCCGCGCGTCCTGAATTAAGAAGGGGCGTGCTAGGGTTAGGAAGGTTATCACCTTCCTAACCGACCCTCTCCCTAGGACGTGCAGAGCGCGTACTAAATGGCAGCACCCGTCCACATGGGCGCTGCCATATTTACGTCTTGCACACAGCGTCCAGACGTGGCACGGCGGAAGTGACGCCGCGAGTGCACACCTCGCGCCTCGCAGCGCCATTCCGGGGACCAAAAAGGAGCGCCATTTGCGTTCCTTTTTAGCTGCACCAGGGAGCCTCGCGGTCTAGCCGCTGGGGCTTCTCAACGTAGCTAATGGAGCCGGCGCCAGACCGCCCGCTTTGGGCGGTTTGTAACGTGCCCATATCGGTGGGTTTTGGTATCCTTGGGAGGGCAGGGGGCAGGACCACTAGATCAAGGTCTCACTGTACAGTTTTTTTCTCTCTCTCTCCCACTTTCCCCCTTAATCCTTAGCTTACATCAGTTGTTGCAGATTGAGTTGGAAGAGCAAAATAATTTGATTTCATTAACACAACATGGATGGGAGAGAAAGAAAGCATCTTGCCCCTTCCATTAGGCTCAGGAAAATCAAGCTGCAGCAGAAAAGAGGTCTTCACCCCCACTTGAAGGTGTTAGAAAATGCCTACCCTCCCAGTTATCCCAGTCTAGCAGAAACAGTCCTAACTGCTCTATCTTTCCCCCTTTTACACCTGCTTTTAAAATATCTTGTTTCCTCGTCTCGTTTTCCCATTACAGTAACTGAAGTAAGCAGAGTGTAAACTGTGTTCAAAGTGCAAGATTAGTTTGCACTTGGTTTGAACTTAGCAGGATGGGAGAGGAGAGGAGGAGGCAGCGTTTGCCCTTCCCAGTAAGTTTAGGCAAAAGTACTGCTGCAGTCTCTCCTAGCTGCATGGTCTTCCTCATTAAAAATTTCTGCTGTCTGACTACACACTGATGTGGCTTGGCCACCCGTGTGCCAGTTTCATCTGTGAAAAGGTGGAGGCTATGAAATGCATTCATCCCATTAAAAGGAGCAGCAGTTGCACGTGCCTGCTGCTGTGCTCTCTCTTTGTTGGAGTGTTAGCACACACCTACTGCTGCCAACGGCTAGCTTTTCCTGCTGTGTGTTTATTTTACATTTCTCCAGGGACAAAGGCTTGCTTTCTCCTGCTCTCTTATGAGAATCTCTTCAAATTTGGCTGGCCCCCTCACTTCACTGCACTTTTCTTGGGCTGATGTTCTATACTTTTCCTGTCCTGGTCTCTCAGTATCTAGAAGTAAACATACATCCAACAGATTCATAGAGAAAACAAGATATGTAGTCCCTACTTCTGCCCTTTAATCACTCGCAGGGAAGAAATAATTTTTCTCTCCCGGGGTTGAATCTCCTTATCTGAAAATCAGAAATATTCTGAAAACAAAACTTTTTCCATGGGTGGCCAAGATAGCAGCCTTTGCTTTTTATGGCTGAGTGTACACCAGTGATCTCCAACCCTTTTCAAGCTACCGCCTCCTTTCCTTTTGGGCAACAGTCATAGTGCCCCCATCTATGCCTGTTTCTTGGTATTAGGTCCACTGTTGTGTTTCCACAAGGTTGCAGAGGCAAGAGGCTGTCAGTTGCTCTTGATCGTCTGCCAGGTCGTTGCTCCTTTTGCACCCGGTCACCTCGGAAGCAATTGGGGTTAGTAACAACCAAGAAGCCTCTTGGCCGATGTCACCCCCTGGATCTTGTCACTGTTCCCAGGAGGGCAGTGCCACCCACTTTGAGAATCACTGAATTTTACAGAAAATTGTTTTAAAAAATATTACATAAAATTGGCTTCAGGCTGTGTATATGAAACATAAGTAAATTTTGTATTTAGACTGGGTAGCCAAATTTCCAGTGGCTATGTACACATATGTAAATACAGATATTCCAAAATAATAAAATGCAAAACCATTTCTGATCCCAAGCATTTTTGATAAGGAGACTCACCTGTATTTGTTTATTGGAATCAAAGCATTTTCTTGTTGTTGTTTATGTGTTGTGTGCCTTCAAGTCATTTAACTATTATGGCGATCCTAAGGTGACCTATCAGAGGAGTTTTGCATGCCCATCCTCTGAGTTCTGAGAGGGGTGTTATTTTTCCAAGATCACCCGTGAGTTTACATGGCCCAGCTCGATTCGAACTCTTTTCTTCCCATTAAGGAACTTGGCATGGTGAACCAAACCAAAAACAGTACTCTTTATCGTTTTAGGTTGCAATTCATCCCCAACTCACACAGGAGTAGCCCTGTTGAGATCAGGGACATGTTTCTCTGTAAGCATGCATAACTAGGAGGTGGCTGTACTTGCGTGCATATTATATGTAGTTTGTGTTATTTTTGTGATGTTGTCTCAGTGCAACAACTGGGGGTTTGTTGATGGTTTTGTGAGCCATTTTTTATTTTGATATTGATGCCACAGAATGGCCCACAATATTCTACAAATGTGAAGAAAGGAATTATCTTGATGAACATTGAAGCTGATTGTGGTTGAACCAGGAAATGGGGACTGTCTAGACCAGGGGTAGGCAACCTTGCGACCCGCGGGCCGGATGCGGGCCTGGCGAGGCCTTGGGACCGGGCCCAGCCGGTCCTGCTGCGATTGCCGCCGGGGCCTTTGGCCTCTCGCACAAGGGGCACGGTGGGGCAATTGTCTATAGAAGCCTCAGAAACATGGATTTATCTTAACATTTTTTTTAAAAATCAGCAATTTTTTTTTTTTGCATGACCTCCATTTTTTATTTATTAAAGTACCCTCCATTTGAAAATTTTGTCCTATATTTGTCCCGGTTTATTTATTTATTTAAACTTTTTAATAATTATTTAATTATTTATTTTTTGGCTTCGGCCCCCCAGTTGTTCTGAGGACAGCAACCCGGCCCCTGGCTCAAAAGGGTTGCCTACCCCTGGCTAGAACAATACTCTCTACCTGTATATTACCTGGTTACTTGATTCAAATCTTTCCCAGTCTTGGTATTAGAGATTGTTTTAACTGGATGTTAAGATGCAGGGAGCTGAATTAGATCCAAAGTATATGTGCTCAACCAGCTCCTGGCTTTTAAAGGAAAAAAATCAGGACAGGAAAATTAAGTTCATTTGTGAGATAACAGAGTTTCATTTGAGAAGGGAAATGCTTGTTGAATGAGGGACATGCAAGACCATACAAGTAGGAAAAATTACTTTCTAGCCATGCTGGCTAGGATCCTGGGAGTTGTAGTCCAAAAAGTAACTTTTTAAAGCCTTGGAAAGCAAAGGAAGGAGTCACAACGCTTGGGTCAAAAAAGGCATTAATTCTGTTGATGGAAAGTAGTTCAGAGGAGTAACGCAAGCATGATTGTTAGCAAGGATGGTCCACCTGCGCATCTCTGGAATATTTATCAGACACCAATGCATCCTCATAGCCACTGGAGGCATTGTGCAGTTCATATCTATTAAATACCCGCTGTGATAGATCTGAGAAGAGGCTGGGTGTGTCTCTGTGTCTCTCTGTGTTAATTTTAGACAGATTTTTTTTCCTTTGCACATTCTATAGAGCCACTGCATTGGGTCGAGGAACTGCACTTTCTTTGTTGTTGTGAGCTGTTAAGGCGGGAGGGGTCATAAAAAGAATAATATCCAAGAATAGGCGGGTCTAAGTCAAGGGTTAATGGATACAAATTTGGCCATGGGCTGGACTGGAATCAGGATTTATTCATTTATTCATATTATATTCATGTTTTCCCCAGGTTTGGTGCAAGGTGATTAAAAATATAGCTAAACGTATTAAAAATGTAATTAACTGTTATGTACACTAAAAACTGTATAAAAAGCAATAAAACCATTGTGCGAGGCCTGTTTCCTGTGAGAAATCATTCCCTCAAGGTGTGCCAAAGCACAAAAATTAAAAAAATCCTACCTGCCTGCAAAAAGGTCGCAAGATCTCCAGTCTAATCTCTCTGGGGAGAGAGTTCCACAACCTGAGAGCAGCCAACCGAAAAGGCCCTTCTGTTATGTTCCCACCAAGTGTGATTGTGAAAGGTGGTGGGAAGGCACGAACAAGAGTCTCTCTGGAATATCTCAAAAACCGGACAAATCATAAGGGAGATTCAAAGAATCTAGACCGGAACAACTGTATAGGGCTTCATAGGTTCATTCAACACTTTGAATTGTGCCCAGAAATAGACCAGCAAACAGTGGAGTGGTTTGTGACAAGGAAGCAGTGTGCTCCCTTAGACACGCCAATCTGTCTGTACCTTTTGGATCATTATCCAAAATTTCAGTGGAGGGACATTTCGTTCAGAGCAGAGAGTATGGAATGAAGTACACTCGTCCCTCCACATTCGCTGGGGTTAGGGGCACAGGACCCCATGAATGTGGGGGACAAATGCATATAACAAAAACACTATGGTTTTACCTGAGAACATCTTCTTAGGACTCTCTAAGTTCTCCAGTGCAATTTTGTGGTCAACATTTGCCAGACCATAGAGAATTGCGCCGGAAGAGCTACAAATGCCTAGGGGAATGTTCTCTCTAGGAATCTCCAGGTCCTTCATTGCAACTTTTGGCTAAAATGACCATAGAGTGCTCCTAGAGAGAACATACTGTATTAATAAACTCTGTGAATATCAAATCTGCAAAAGTCAAAGCTGTAGTGTGGAGGGATAAGTGTACTGTATTCTTATTTCATTAACAGAAATCATGTGGGTCCTTGGTATCCATTGGGGTTTGGTTCCAGGACCTTCCATGGATACCCAATCTGTGGATGCTCAATCCTATTAGTACAGTCCCATAAAATGGTGTTTCTTACATGAAATGGCAAAATCAAGGCTTGCTTTTGGGAGGGGTATATCTTTCAAAAATATATATATATTGGCAAGACATGGGTGGTTGAATCCATGGATAAAGAAATCCGTGGATACAGAAAGTCGACAGTATGACTGCTGCATATATACTCATGTCTAAGTCTAAATGTTTTAGTGAAACAAAATGACCCAAAAAACTGATTGACTTACCCACAGGTTAATGTAGTGCAGTTCTTTAATCTTACTTTGAAAAAGGAACCATCTCCTGGTGGAAGGCAATAATAATCTGTCCTGGAAGCACTGATCTCCCCTCTTACTCTCTCTCTTCCCCGCTTTAGGGTGAGCATAAAAAGTTATGTCTGCTTGGAAATTTGTATGTTTTTGGCATGTTTTCTTTGCTTAATCTTTTGATCCTTTGCTACATACCCCTAGTTTTACCCGCGGCTATCCACAGGTCTTATCAAAATCCATAATTTTGGCTCCCAAAACCTGCCTTTGACTTATATATGCAGTCAACTTATAGTCAAGTATATAAGGTAATTTATTTAGCATATTGAGTCCCATATCCAGATCCTAGGCTGTTGATAAGACTGGTAAGATTGTGCATAGACATGGCATTGCTTGGGAGCTGGTGGAATGCACGTTTTTGGTTGGAATTTAGAAGATAAAGGGCCTGAATCTATTGGTAGTCTCAACTGGTGTAGACCCATTAAATCAGTGGCACTTATTATTTATTTATTTATTTATTTATACCCCACTCTTCAGCCAAAAGGCTATCAGAGCAGCTCTTACAAAATTTTTAATTAGAATTTCCTTGCCCTCAGATACTGTACAATGTAAACAAACAAGTCACAAAAGGAGAAGGGAGCAATGGCATGGGGAAGGGGAAAAGTCTAGCAGATTTTCTTCTCTCTTTGATGCCTGGACCACGGCAGATGGGTGTAGGGAGGGCTCTTCTTCTTACTCTAATTAGGCCCAATGCAGCTGGCTTGCCTATCTTTCCCTCTGGCCTTGCCTGGAAGAAGAAGGCCTCCCCATCCACCAACCAGAGGTAGCCTTTTGGTGACGAGCGGGGGTATAAACAGATTTATGTAGTTGACTTATTGTTCAGCGTTGATTCAGTAGGTCTGCTCAAATGTGGCCTCCCAGTAGGGTTATTTTCCCTGGTTTCAGATCCACTTGATCAGTGGTTCCCAAATTTTGGTCCTCCTGATGTTTGGACTTCAGCTCCCAGAATTCCTGACTGTGACCAAGCTGTCTGGGGCTTCTGGGAGGTTGAAGGACCAACATTGGGAATCATTGCACTAGACCATCAACCTCATTGTGTGAACTTGTGCTAGTAGCTCACCCTGTCTCTAACCTTCATTCCAAACACAACATCTTCCTCACTCCTTAACCTTCCATCACTTACTCTAACCTTCTACCACCTACTAACTTTCTAACAACCATTCTATCTTATTCCTCCTCCTTTGAACATTTCTCTAAAAATTTTGCAACAGACAAGGTAGTTTTATGCATTTGTCTTGCAGAAGCATTTTGATATAAAACATTCAGAATAGCCTTGCTTAAAGCTCAGTAAGGGGAACAATAGCTGGTTACCACCCTGGTTAAACAGCTACATGAGAAACAAAATGTGAGATAGAGTTTGCCCCACAAGGGCAAAATTGAGCGTAGTGGGTGGCTCTGCACATTACCAAAAAGTAGGTTTGAGGGAAGATATTGATCTCACCTTAGTGAACAAGGTGCAATACCTTGGAACAGTGAGGTTTTTTAAAGTAGGAAGGCTGACAGAACGTTCCTGCATAATGGATGTTTAGGGCACTGGGAAAGCAAAAGATATGAATCTAAGACGGCAAAAAGCAATGTCCCATAATCTTTGCCTCGACAATTTTAATGCCCTCTTCCCATGAGATCTAACTGTGAGGGTGAGGGACTGAGAAAATGCACCCTTCCCCGTTTGTTTATTTACAGCCCACCTTCTCCATCATGGCATTCAAGGTGGCATCTTGAATTCTCCCATGCAGGAAGGTTCATACAGTCCTTGAAATAACATGGCCCTAAGCTGTATAAATATCATGAGATGTTAAATAAGTAATGTGAGCTCATCCACACTGCAGTATATTCATTTATTGTTTGTTTTATATTACCGCTATTCCAAAGATCATAGCGTGACAGCAAGTAAGTAATAGCTACTACTTTAACTATCAGTCTCCACGCTTTGGTATTCTGGGCATTGCCATTTGGTGAGACATTCCCCCTTCTCTGTCAGAGAGCTCTGCTGCCATGACAAACTACAAATTCCATACCATTCAGCCATGACAGTTTAAGCAGTGTCAAACTGGATTATTTCTGCAGTGCGGTTGCAGCCTATAACAGCTAAGCCTTGAAATTCTGTAAACCATGCACATTTTTTTGTTTACACCCAAATAATCTTCAATTGTATCTTCAACTTCTATTTTTGATAACTGCTTTCCTTGGTGGTAGAATTCAAAGACATAGCCGTGTTAGCCTGGAAAATAATGGTGCAAAGGGATCTTGTAGCATCTTTGAGACTAAGGCCATGTGAAGACCAGCCAAAGCCTGGCGGTGGGGCGTGGTCGGGGGTTGTCCACATGATGCACAGCCTGACTTGCCCCCAGGGTGCTGTGATGCCACGCACCACTCCACATGGCATGTGTGGCATCACAGCACTCCTCTGATGCTGCATCCCCCATGACGCAGCACCAAAGGAGCATGGTAAAGATGTGACACCATGGCTATCGCGCCCTTTGCAAGGTGCAAAAAAGCCGCTTTTTGCAGCTCCTTTTTGCGCCCTGCAAAGGCCAGATCGGGGCCATGGCATGCAGTTGCCCCAGCCCCGATCTGGCTGTAAAAGGGGTGGCTGGAGGCACAGCCACCTAACTGCATGAAAAAAGCTGGGTTAAGCTTTCGTAGACTTAGCCTACTTCTTCAGATGCATTGCTATACATTGACAAATTGGCTTTTCTGCAGCAGATTCAAGTGGCTGTTCCTCTCTGAATGATTTTTATCCTTATGCATGTGAGGAAGTAGGCTCAACTATTCAAAAGCTCAGCTACCAGTTCTTTCTTACAGTTAGTCTCAAAGGTGCTGCACAAAATCCCCTTGCCTTCTGTTTAAAAATTATTCTTGCATACACACTCATGCCTCTGGGACCACTCCAGAAGTGCTGCTGGGTTGAGTTCAGTGTGGTGCCATAGTGCGGGGAATAAGCAGAGGTCACTATAGCGGTGTCCCGCTCTCTCTTCGGGGTGTGCTGAGAAATGCCAAAGTGTACCCTTTAAAAACAAAACAAACAAAATTATTTTCTTTTTACTGTATGTTCTCTGCCGCCGCCTTGTTTGAAGGAGCAAAAGCTCCACTTGCCAGCCCTTGGTGTGGTGGGTTGGTGCTAGAGAGTTGCCGGAAAAAAAGCCGATAAGGGGTCCCAGGACGAAGCCTTTGTGCTTATCTCGGGGAGAACATGGGCTGCCGAGAGTGCATCCTTTTTCTGTCCTAACATTGGGAGACGTAAACTGACCATCTCCCGACAGCGGGACTTCAAACAAGGGGGGGCCTTAATGTCTGTAGGGCAGGAGACCTCTTCCCCCCATGACTTGGGAGCCTGGACGGCAAAGTTGGTCGAACCTGTTTAGGAAATGGTGGGGGAACGATGTTTTTTTGTTTTTGGATTTGTTTTCCTTTCCTCCCGTGAAAATTCCTGATAAGGTTTGGGCCATTCGAAAACTTTTGTGTGTATATTTGATTTTCAGCCGGCCCCTAAAGGAGAACGCCTCCCAGTTTGTTTACTTAAGAGTTTTCCCAGAAGGGAAAGTTGAAGATGGAAAGGCTAGGGCATAAGTCTCCTCTCCTCAAAGTATATTTAAATGACTCTGGAATTAATTTAAAATTAAGCAGAAGGATGTTGATTTCATGGAGGATTTTGGCAGAAGGAAACCTACCTTAAAACCAAGGGTAAGCAGATATCGGCTGGTAGATTGCTTTAAGGTGGTGTTTGTTTTACTGTAACCCAACCCCATATCTACAGTTAGGAGATATGCACATCTGAACTAGGAACAAAATATAGACAGCCATCATTTGTTGGACTAGGATTGTGGCAGGCCATGGCTCAAGTGCCCCCTCTGGCACAATACCCACTGGGAGACCCTCAGCCCAGAAGAAGGCATGGCGGATCTCCCTTGAAGAAATCTTGTTGAGAAAAACTCTGGAAAGCATTGCCAGTTGGATTCAGCTTGAAGCACCGAACAATGACAAAATGTTCGAATTAAAGAATGTGGTTCCTCTCTAAGTGCTGGGTTTACTTTCACTACCTGGACAGATTGGTACCTAAAATAAAAAAAATTTTAAAAAAGCAAATTAAGGTAAGAGTTGAAAAACCTCCATAGAAACCAAAAATGGTCACACATGCACCATGTGATATGGACTCCTGTTGTTTTTACCATAGATTGAGTTCTTGAGCATGTCATGAGATGACATAACTCACTTTAAAAAGGATGACCAGTTGTGGGACACAGAAAGAGTGGGGGGGAAAAGGACTGGGTTACAGGTAGATAGACTCAATTAAGGAAACCACAGCCCTGAGTTGCAAGGGCCCAAGCAGGGCATTTGGTAACAGATCTCTTTGGGGGTCTTTTTTCAATAGGGCCGCCATAAATGAATGACCTGACTTGGTTGCATATGTCAGCAACAACAACACACCAACACTGGATTCACACTCCCCTTCACCTGCAGCAGAATCTGCTCCTGAGTACCCTTGATTCTAATTGAAATAGAAAAAGTCCACCATAGTTGCTGCTTCACTGAAGAGTGGGCAATCAGAAACCTTTCTGAACTATTGATAAACCGGAGATGTACTAGGTCAGTAGTTCCCAATCTTCCTCTAATGCCACGACCCTTTAATACAGTTTATCATTTGTTTTGGTGACCCCCAACCATAACACTATTTTATTGCTACATGCAAATATGTGTTTTCCAATGGGCTTAGTGACCCCCGTGAAAGGGTCATTGATCCCCAAAGGGTCTCACCCAGGTTGGGAACCACTTGTACTAGATCGTGCAGATGCTGGGGAGTTGTAATCCAAAAAAGTAAACTTCAGAGGCCTACCTCCTGTAAGAGAAGCAGATATTGGACTCCTCAAGGGCATTGTTTCCATAAAGATTTCTTGTGGACCCAATACAGTTACCTCTCTATTTTGTTAATGACCCTTTCTTTCAATGCAAATGTATTTTTTCTTATATATAATGACGTTTTTTCATTTTCAGTTTGTTATCTTAATGCCTATATGTATATTGCTCTTGAGGCACTCATTGAACAAAGGGGAGATACAAAAAAAAAAAATTGAAATAAATATTTGTTGGGGGGTGTGAGGGGGGGGGTAATGCACCCATACACATTTGCAAAAAGTTGTAAATAAACAAATATAACTAACTATATAAAAATTAAAAGTATGCCCTTTAAAAAGGGAAAACAACAACAAATCTAGACAATGCAGGCACCTCTTCTGTTTCGAGGCTCCTGGGGCTTTCAGTCCAGAACATCCAAGGGGCCCACAATTCCTATCCATATGTTTTTAGGGGGTTGCTGGGTTTTATTTGCAGCAATTTCTTGCAGTTTGCATACCCCATGCTTGGACTAACTTCCAGGTTTTAATGTCTTTTTAAATTGTTGTTGTAAAGTTTTAAATAGTTTTGTTTATTGAGCAACTTGAGTCCCTTTTGGGAGAAAGACCGAACATAAAAATTTAAATAAAAGAAACACAAACAAAAAATAAATACAGGGATAACAAATACAGTTCCCTCCTCTCCTCCACCCCATTCCTGCTTCTTGCGTAGTTTCTGCCTGGCAGACGTCTTCAACATACACACATGTGAATTTAGTAGCCTAGTAGGATGGATCAGTAACCCTGAAACTAGCCTACTGTGTGTCGGGTCATAAGAAAACCATAGGTAAGATCCAGGTGGATGTCAATGGGGTTTCAAAAACCTACTCAACTTCCCCTTTTGATGATTATATATATATATACACACCCACACACACCCACATTTTTTAAAAAAAATTACACTTTCCCATCTTTTAAGAATGTGGTTCTTTGAATCCAGTTTACATATCAGCAGAACAACATAGTTAAAGCAAGGGTGGCCCACAGGTATGTTGTTTTAGCCTTGTGTGAGCGGGGGTTTCAAAAGTGGAAATGACAAGAAGTCCCAGCTTTGGCGAGAGGCTCCGTTTAGAATAGTGATTCCCAGACTGGCCCTCCTGATGTTTTGTACTCAGGTCCCTGAATTCTTCCACTGTTCACCAAGCTGGCTGAGGTTTCTGGGGTAGTAGTTGAAGTCCAAAAACATCTCGGAGGACCAATGTTTGGGAATCACTGGTTTAGATAAGAGTAGGTGGGATGTGTAATATGAGCGAGGTTTGCAAAAGGTTTTTTGTTGTTTGTTGTTTGTTTTGTGGGAGAGGGAGATGCCACTCTATTCCTAAAAGAACAAACCCGTGCTCCATTACAGGGGTTGTTGCTTCCTGGGGTGAAGGATGAGGGCATGTCCTCCTCCAAATAGGATCTCCCCCCCCTGAAGTTTTGTTTCAGCCTCCCAAAATTCTAGCATTGTCGCGAATGAAAAGATTGAAAAATCATTCACATGCAAGAAACCCCTAGACTCTGGAACTCCCTGCCAGGGAGATAAGAAACGGCTCCCCTCCTTGATGGCTTTCCGCCGCCAGGTGAAGTGAAGACCTACCTGTTCAAACAGGCATTTAAGGGATCACTTTAAGACAGGCAGGAATGTTGGATTAATTTATCATTCTGTTTAATGCATGCCATTTATCTATTTATTTTTAAAAATGTTTTAATTGTACTTTTTGTTTGTTTGTTTTTTAATTGCTGTAAAGCCGCTCTGAGTCCCAGTCCTGGGGAAAGAGCAGGAAAGGAAATAATAAAATAAAAATACAATAACTCTCATTTATTGTGTCTCATCCCCTGAAATCCCTTTGGATTCTTAAAACTGTATTTCTAAACTGCTGAACTGACATTTGAGTTATAGTATAATACTAGAAAATTTGGGGATTGATTGAAGGAAATTCATTTGGGCAGGCGAATTCTAATCTGAGGGGTGCAATGCTCTCATTTTGCCCCCACCCTGTGCTGCAACCTCTGGAAAACATTCAAAGTGACCAATTCTGAGTGTCCAAGAGGCTGGTTTTAGGACAGAAATAAATAAAATAAAAATGGCGAGGATAGGGGCCCATCTCCCTTCCTCCCCCTAATAGTTGGATGCACTGCCCTCCTTTGACTTTTACAAATATGGTTTTCACTGTGCTGTGTTTTTATTGTTATGTTTTGATACTGTGTTATTTAGTTATTTTTAACTTTTGTATAATGTTTTTAGTTCCATCTTTTAAAAAAAAAATATTTGTAAGCCACCTCGAATTAATTCAACAGGAATAAGACAGGAAGGAAGAGGTCGTGTCGAGGCAAATGGATTTGTCTATTCGTTTTGATTTTATTTGCTTTATTTTATTTTATTTTGTATCGCCTTGTATGGTACTTCCCAGCAGCCCTTTCCAGCATAGCCAAGGATGGTGTGGGGTCATAGTCCAATGCCCTTTATTGGGCAATGACCTTTCTTCTTCCTTTTCAGTGATTTCCTGAGATAGGATTAGAAAAGTTTCTGCTTCTGTTATTCTATTGCTGTACTATATTGTAGATCTGTAACTTCATGTATTCTACTCCCTTTCCCAAAGCTGGGGCTCAAGACCGTCAAACCTTACGCCTTGCATTTTTGCCTCCTCTTAAGCATGATTCATTCAAGATGCAACCAATGCCACCAAGGCTGTCCTTCCATCAGAAGGTGCTTGTTGAGTTCCTTTTACAGGCCACTTTGTTTTCTGCTGCTCCTGAGATAGGACACGCAGCAATGGATGTACACTACAGGAAAAGAGATTCCTCTTCAACATAGGAGAACTTCTGACACTAAGAATGTTTGACAGTGAAGATGCTCCCTGGAGAGTGGTGGAGTCCCTCTCTTGGAGGTTTTAAACAGAGGCTGGAGGAACATCTGTCAGGAGTACAGTACCTTTGATTTGTATTCTGCATGGCAGGGAGTTGTAGTACATGGCCCCTTAGGTCTCTTTCTACTCTAGGTTTCTATGATTCGTTCAGGAGTAAGAGTGCAGTGTGGAGGTTGCCTGGGCTTCAACAAGCTACAAAAGAAAATACAGCTAAATTGCATGGGCTCACCCTGTCAGGGATGATGGAAGTTGTAGCTCTTCACCTCTGGCTCGAATCACCACCTTGTTACGCACGCGCGCTGACCAGTTTTGCCAGTGGTTATAAAGCTTTAGCACAGGAGTTAACAGGAATAGGCTGAAGACACCTGACAACTCTCCAAGCCTTCTTCACTCTTGCTTCCACAGAAGTCTTTCACCTTCTTCAGGATCCAGCTGGTTCTTGTAGCTTCACTCAAGACACCAGACCAACTCAGTAGTCTTATATAAAAGATCTACTTTATTCTTACTATATACAGCTCAAAACTATCCAACACAAACAATACTCCTCCCAACTATCCACTACTACTACCCACTCTACTAACCACAAAAATACATTGGGATTCATAGTCATTATTATAGTCAATGCATGATACCACCCATGTTGTCTGTTTCCACCCAGTGGGCGTGTAAAACCATTCTCATTTGGTTCTCTTGGTTCATCCCATAATTAATGATTTCATTCCATCTCAGCCTTGACACCTTAACCATTCTCCGGTGGTCAATTATCCACTTTGCATTTCGTCCTGGCATTTAGGACTTGTTAAATGTTATTACCTATTACACCTGTGTGTGGTTTCCAATTGCTTCTGCTGATCATCCTGACTCTCACATACATGTTTTTTCACTTACTGTCTATCCCATTTGCTTTTCCTTAACACACCCAGTCTCTTGTTGGTCATATTTCGGGACCTGCTTACATTTGGCAGGCTTGTCCCAGTTTGTGGTTGTTTAGCGACTTGTTGGAGCAGCTTGCATTGCCTCTGGCTTGGCAGTGATGCAACAAGCAGAGAGAGATTCCTCTTTCTCTTCTCCTCTGCCAGGGCCTCCTGTGGCCAGCATCCTCTTCCTTTGCAATTTGTAAACCCATTTCCTGTAGTTAAACCACTTCTTCTGAGGATTTCATTGTTTGATTCTGGTGATGTTCACCGGGCCACAAACCATGCCATGTTCAGTTTCAGAGGGGTTCTGTGGTTATTCCAACAAATGCTACCTCAAGGAGAGTGCAGGCTCGGTTTCAGACTTTCTACCTTAGCAGGTAGCTGCTTTGTCTGGGCATGCTCTATAATTTAATCTGCAGTGATTGGCAGTGTCAAGTGCCTAGGACCCTAAAGGTATCAGATCCCATCTGATCTTGGAAGCTAAGCGGGGTCAGCTCCAGTTAGTACTTGGATTGGGGAGACTACCAACAAATACCAGATGTTGTTGGTTCGTTTCAGAGGAAAAAGAACTGGCAAAAACAACCTCTGAGGATTCTTTGCCTCAAAAAAACCATATGAATTCATATGATTGCCATAGTCACAACAGTGTGAATACACAACAACACACAACACACACAAAACACACACACACAAATGCTGGAAGGCAAAAACTTTGTACCTTCTGCACACAATGTAAGAGCTTTCAGCTTCAATGGGTTTGTCCACTTGTTTTTTTAAATTGGGAAAAAAGAAAAAGTACAGCCATTGGCATACAGTTGGTACCTCGGGATCAAATACCCAGGGTTACGAAATTTTCGGTACGAAAAAAACCCTAAGAACTAATGTCGGGTTACGAATGTTTATCGGGTTACGAAAAAAATTTGTTCTTTTTTTGCTTTTCGCACGAATCGCGGCCTTTTCCCAATTAGCGCCTATGGCAATTCGTAGCTTCTTCGAAGGCTTTTCGGGTTACGAAACGGCAACGAGAACTATAGACAATCTAAAATTCGAACCCGAGGCACCATCCTGTACTGTACTTAGACTCGGATTCACTCTGTGATGTCCGAGCTGAAATGTTATATTCTGGACTTACTCACACAATCCACCAGCCATGGGCTTCTTGCAATGTGTCTGAGAATCATGAAGCCCTCCAGAGTGTAGCTGAACTGTAATTTCCCAGCAGTCGTAGCAAAAACAAGTCTAATGGTGAGGAATGCTGGAGCTGCGCGTATCTGAAGGGCTGCATGGATGCTCAGCTCAGGTTTGCAGGTGCAGGCAGACAGGTTTAGCAACTGTGAGATTGAGATTCAAAAGGTTGCTGGTAATGATGTCACCTTTGCACCCCCTGGGAACTATTATATTCCAGCATCCCTCTTCATTCTGGAAGTAAAGCCCATCGATTTGGATCAGATTACTGTCTGTCTTGTTGGGCCTTGTCAGCTCCCTTCTGAACCATGCCTAGTTACTGCAGTCTCTTGGCAGGGCATGGGCCTGAAGTAACTTTCTGCTGGGAAAGCATCATGATCCCCTGTTTGCCTTGATGCTGTTGAAAGTTTTATTAAAGAGTAAAATGCTTGTAACCAAGGTGCTTTGTATTCCTGCATCTACTTCATCTCATTGCTATCCAGTGAAAATGGGTTGACTGGCAGTTGAGAGCAAAGGGGGAAATAAAGCCTGCTTAATAACAAGGGTGAGAACCATGTGAGAAAACTCTCAACAGGCTAACCAATAAGAAGGAATGCTAGGGAGCTGTAGTCCAACAAAAAAAACCTGGAGGGTTGCATGATTTCCACCACAACATAGGCACAAACTTTTGACCAAACTTGGTGGGATGGTTTAGTTTTTTGTGGGTTTTTCGGGGATGTGGCTGTGATCTAGAAGAGATTATTCCTGATGTTGGTTATTTGTGTGCAGCTGGGAAGCCAGCCTCGTTTAAAGATTCCAATGAAGGAGAGTCCACCAGTCGGAAGGCCGTCCACTACTTTGAGGCAGTCAATTGTACTTTTGAGGCAGACCTTAAATTCCCAAGAAGGTTCTCTTCTTCCTATCAAAAGATCATGGGGGGATCTTTCTCTGCCATTTGCATTCATTGATTTGTGTCCCAGCTTTGGAGAAGCAGGAAAACTAGCTTGCCCCATTTCACATTGCCATCCCCTTCAAATAGTTAAGATGGCAGCCAGCATGGTTTGAGCATTAGACTACCATCTGGAGGATCAGGGTTTAATTCCCCACTTGACCATAGAATCCACTGTGTGACCCCCAGGCAAATCACACACTCTCCGCCCCAGAAAAAACTGCATCATAGGTTCGCCTTAGGATCGTCATAAGTTTGGAAAAACACTTGAATGTTCACAGACCAACAATCATACCGCCCTATTACACTTCAAAGTGAAATAAACCAAGCTTCCTAAGCCATTCTTCCTGGTGCTTGCCACAACTGCAGAATTAGTGCAGTTGACACTCTTTAAACTGTCAGGGCTCATCCTGTGGAATCCTGAGATTTGCCTTTTTTCTGTGGCACCGGACTGCCACAGAGAAGGCCAAATTTCTCACAAAAACTACGACCCAGTTTGATGGCATGACACATGGCAATTAAGCGGTGTCAAATTGCATTAAATCAGCAGCTTGGGGCTTTTTTAAAACATCTTGACACATTTTCTCCTTGATATGGATCTTCCACATTATTATCTTGAACTGCAGTGCCCAGAACTGGACACAGATCCAGGTGAGGTTGAAGGCAGAGCAAACCTCCACCCCAAGTGTTTACAAACAGAGGTCGACATGGCTTAAAATGTATATTCTGCCCTGGGATATTTGGAATGCTAGGAGTGAAACCTAAAAAAAGGTCTTATTTGCCTTGGGATGTTCTTAGCTCCCAGTCCCTTTGAATCCATCCTTCCATGGGTTGCAAACCAGGGAGCTACTGTTTAAACATTTTCGGGAAATATTGATCAGACGACAGCCTCCAAGTTTTGTAGCACGTCCAGCCTGTCCTCCCTTACTCCCTGCCTCTGCTGAAAACAAGAAAAAACCTTGTTGCAGCTATACTCTGAAAGGGAATTGATTTGACCTGCTCAGCTCTTGTGGTGTGCATCTATTTCTTAAAATTTTGTCCCCCCTCCACCCGAAGAAAGTAAACAGAATATTGGGAACGCACTTCTTCTTTTCTTCTTATTTCTTCTTTCTTTCTTCTTCTCCCTCCCTCTCCTCCCTCCCTCACCCTTCTTCCTTGTCTCCATACTGTTGCACATGAAGGTTCCTGTAGTTGCAAGTTCATTCCCAAATCACTGTGTTCCTTAATCTCAGAGAGGAACCAAGCCTTTTGCTTGTTGACACCAGCTTCCCTCCCATAATCTCTGCTGGAATCTTGTCCGTCTTCAGGTTTTTTCCAGGGCACGATGGCATCATTTTTTCCAAACAGCTATCTTGGCAATCTACCTTTTACACCCTGTTCTCAGCCAGACATCGGCATTGTGATCCAAAACCTTCAGAAGCGTTGCAGGGATGTGTATGTGTGTCTCTGTGTAGCACTTTGATCTTTATTCTTCTTTTGTAGGTTGTGTGTGCTGTCAAGTCATTTCTAATCTTTTTTTTTTTTTTTAAAAATGGGCAAACCCCTAACGGTGACCCCTATTCAATAGGGTTTTCTATGGCAAGGGCTTTCTTCAGAGGGAGGATTACCATTGCCAATCCTATGAGATGCGAGTGTGTGACTTGTCCCAAGAATTAATTTCGTAACCCGAGGTACCACTGTATTTTAAATTTATTTATTTATTTTGCCTGAGGGGAAAAACCTCTCTAAGAATCTCCGGGTCCTCTAGTGCAACTCTATGGTCAACATGCACTGGAAGTTGATGACAGAATCGCACTGGAGAACCTACATATGCCTAAAGAAGTGTTGTCTGTAGTCATCTCTAGGTCCTCCATTGCACCTCTGTGGTCAACTTCTGGCAAAGTTGTGCTGGAGGACCTAGAGGTTCCTAGAGATAACATATTACTCAAATCCATGAGTGATGAGATGACAGCCAGCATGGTGTAGTAGTTTAAGCATAGGACTAGGACTGTGGAGATCGGGCTTGGATTCCCCACTCTGCCACAAAAACTCCCTGAGAGTCACACACACTCTGTCTCAGAAAACCCCATGATAGGGTTGCCATAAGTCAGAACAATGTAAAACCACACAACATAATGAGATACCTTAGAGATGAGACTCAAGTCTAAACACAGAAGTCATTTTGTTTCATATACATCTTCTGCACATAGCCTGAAGGTATTTTTATACAATATAAGTGTATTTGATTTTAATTCTTTTATCCTTTTGGTTTTAGTCTTTAAATAATATGAGCCATCTTGGGTCTCATACAAGGAGAAAGCCAGGATATAAATTAAATAAAGGCCTGCTTATCACCCATCTAACACAAAGGAACCTGGAGAGAGGGCCTCTGCAGAAGATCTCAGCTTCACGGCCAGCTCATGTCAGGGGGAAAGTATCTGAATGGCTGGTGTTGATACACTACAATAGTATGCTCAATGGACTGTGCCTTATTTTGTGAAGCAGCAGCAGCAGTGGACTCGTTGATCATAGCTCACCTTGTCAATCACTGCACCCCACAGGATCTCTTGGTTCTCTGCCCACATCCTGTTCCCAAGTATGGGGTCAGTGCAAACAAGGAGTTGAGCAACTCCTGGTGGATTGTCGTCTTAAGAGTGAGTCAAGATATCCGGGTAACGCTGCTCCATAATTTATAGATCCTGACAAACTTACCTTTACCCCCCTTCCAGCACAGAATCATTGCCTGGTATTTCTCAGAAGGAGGGAACTGTGCTCCGTCTCTTTGACTAAGTAGCTGGAAAGGCAGGACTTCCATTAATCATTGGGAGGAATGGACATCCTTCAACTTTTTTTCGCTGCCAGTTATTTTTGGCATCCTTGCCTTCTTACCTCCTTTCACGTCCCTTCCCCTTGGCACAAAAAACTCCCGTCCTGGATAAATGGGGTTTCTGTTCCTTCAGGAGCAATGCTGGCCCACTTCCTTTCCAGATTTAGGGCCAGAGCAAGGGCGGGTTGGGAGGTGGAGGGAAAGCAGTGGCACTTAGCTTGGCATTTAAAAAGAGGGGGGAAAACTTAACTAGCTTGTCAGCCTGGGATTTATATTGTCATAGTTCACTGGGGCTAGATAATAGAGAAGGCTTTGATGTTTGGAACTGTTAGTTTGCTTTGCACCATATACATTTTAGTAAAGAAATGTTCAGAACTGGTTGGTGGGAAAGGGGAGGAGGACCTAAATGGGATAGTTAAGGTGGTTGATGACTGGGGCAGGGTCATGCATCTGATTTATTCTGGAAGGAAGGGCACATATGGAGGCATTGGGCTGGTGTCTAAAGAGCCCCTGCCCCAAACAGCTTACAATCTACATTTTTACCAGAGGGAGTAGAAATGGCATAGTGGTTTGAGTGTTGGACTATGACTCTGGAGACTAGGGTTCAATTCCAAGCTTGGCATGAAACCCACTGGGTAACACTCTCTTAGCCTCAGGGGAAGGCAGTGGCAAACCTCCTTTGAAAAAAATCTTACCAAGAAGGCACCATGATATGGCCTTAGGGTCACCATAAATCAGAAACAACTTGAAGGCACATAACAAAAGTAGAAATACAGATTAGCAGGAAACAGCTGGGCTTTTTATTCCTGCTGTGCCTATATTGAAGGCTATCTGGTAGAGCATATCTACTGAGGTAGGGTCACACTATTGAGGTTCTCTTTGTAAAGTCTTTCTGTCTGAGCCAGACTGTGTTTCAGAATAGGTTGCTTTTTTCCTGTCTTAACTGTTGCCTGGCTGTATCAGGCAGAGGTACCAACTAATTTGGTCCAGCAGCCTGTTTGCCAAATGGCTAGTTGGGTGCTTCTGGAATCTCACAAGAAAGAGAGGAAAACTATAGGTCCTTAGTGTGGTGTGATATAATAATAAATAAATAAAATAAAACTTTTAATTTATATCCCGCTTTTTGTTACCACAATCAAAGTGGCGTACAGCCTTTAAAAAAATACAATATATATACAATTTCCATCACCCCCCTTAAAAAGGATTAAACAATTCTATTCATTAATTTTTAAACAGTAAAATCTAAAAACAAAAAAAACAATAACACAATAATGCAATAATACAATAACAGTGGGCAGAGTACCAAATACCATATACAGTGGTACCTCGGGTTACGAAATTAATTCGTTCCGCGGCTAATTTCGTAACCCGAAAAACCTTCGTAAGCCGAATTGCCATAGGCGCTAATGGAAAAAATAGCTCTCTGCTGCCCTCCGGTGGTGGCCTTTCCATTTAAAACAGCGCCGGGGTTTTTTCGTAACCCGAAAAAACCTTCGTAAGCCGAAACAATAAATCCCTATGGGATTTTTTCGTATCCCGAAAAATTCGTAAGCTGGGTAATTCGTATCCCGGGGTACCACTGTATACCATACCCTCCAACTATCTCAGTTTGGCTGGAACCATCCCACTTAATCTCCTCTCCCATTTTTCAGTTCCTCTTAAAATGTACAGTTGGCGTTCCATATTCATGATTCTGCACCTATAGATTCAACCATCCATGGTTTGAAAACATATCAAAATACAGTAATAATTTCGAAAAGCAAACCTTGATTTTGTCATTTAAATAATGGGCACTATTTTACTATACCATGGCGGGTTACACACCGCCATTTAGTACGCGCTCCGCGCGTCCTAGAATTAAGAAGGGGCGTGCTAGGGTTAGGAAGGTTATCACCTTCCTAACCGACCCTCTCCCTAGGACGTGCAGAGCGCGTACTAAATGGCAGCACCCGTCCACATGGGCGCTGCCATATTTACGTCTTGGACACACAGCGTCCAGACGTGGCACAGCGGAAGTGACGCCGCGAGTGCACACCTCGCGCCTCGCAGCGCCACTTCCGGGGACCAAAAAGGAGCGCCATTTTGGCGTTCCTTTTTAGCTGCACCAGGAAGCCTCGCGGTCTAGCCGCTGGGGCTTCTCAACGTAGCTAATGGAGCCGGCGCCAGACCGCCCGCTTTTGGGCGGTTTGTAACGTGCCCATATCGGTGGGTTTTGGTATCCTTGGGAGGGCAGGGGGCAGGAACCACTAGATATCAAGGTCTCACTGTACCAGTTTCTCTCTCCTCCTCCCACTTTCCCCCTTAATCCTTAGCTTACATCAGTTGTTGCAGATTGAGTTGGAAGAGCAAAAATAATTTGATTTCATTAACACAACAGTGGATGGGAGAGAAAGAAAGCATCTTGCCCTTTCCATTAGGCTCAGGAAAATCAAGCTGCAGCAAGAAAGAGGTCTTCACCCCCACTATGAAGGTGTTAGAAATGCCATACCCTCCAGTTATCCCAGTCTAGCAGAAACAGTCCTAACTGCTCTATCTTCCCCCTTTTACACCTGCTTTTAAAATATCTTAGTTTCCTCGTCTCGTTTTTCCCATTTACAGTAACTGAAGTAAGCAGAGTGTAAACTGTGTTCAAAGTGCAAGATTAGTTTGCACTTGGTTTGAACTTAGCAGGATGGAGAGGAGAGGAGGAGGCAGCGTCTTGCCCTTCCCAGTAAGTTCAGGCAAAAGTAACTGCTGCAGTCTCTCCTAGCTTGCATGGTCTTCCTCATTAAAAATTTCTGCTGTCTGACTACACACTGATGTGGCTTGGCCACCCGTGTGCCAGTTTTCATCTGTGAAAAGGTGGAGGCTATGAAATGCATTCATCCCATTAAAAGGAGCAGCAGTTGCACGTGCCTGCTGCTGTGCTCTCTCTTATGTTGGAGTGTTAGCACACACCTACTGCTGCCACAGGCTAGCTTTTCCTGCTGTGTTTATTTTACATTTCTCCAGGGACAAAGGCTTTGCTTTCTCCTGCTTCTCTTATGGAGAATCTCTTCAAAATTTGGCTGGCCCCACTTCACTGCACTTTTCTTGGCTGATGTTCTATACTTTTCCTGTCCTGGTCTCTCAGTATCTAGAAGTAAACATACATCCAACAGATTCATAGAGAAAACAGAATATGTAGTCCTACCTTCTTGCCCTTTAATCACTCGCAGGGAAGAAATATTTTTTCTCTCCCGGGGTTGAATCTCCTTTATCTGAAAATCAGAAATATTCTGAAAACCAAAACTTTTTCCATGGGTGGCCAAGATAGCAGCATCTTAGCTTTTTATGGCTGAGTGTACACCAGTGATCTCCAACCCTTTTCAAGCTACCGCCTCCTTTCCTTTTGGGCAACAGTCATAGTGCCCCCATCTATGCCTGTTTCTTGGTATTAGGTCCACTGTTGTGTTTCCACAAGGTTGCAGAGGCAAGAGGCTGCTCAGTTGCTCTTGATCGTCTGCCAGGTCGTTGCTCCTTTTGCACCCGGTCACCTCGGAAGCAATTGGGTTAGTAGCAACCAAGAAGCCTCTTGCCGATGTCACCCCCCTGGATCTTGTCACTGTTCCCAGGAGGGCAGTGCCACCCACTTTGAGAATCACTGAATTTTACAGAAAATTGTTTTAAAATATTACATAAAATTGCCTTCAGGCTGTGTATATGAAACATAAGTAAATTTTGTATTTAGACTTGGGTAGCCAAATTTCCAGTGGCTATGTACACATATGTAAATACAGATATTCCAAAATAATAAAATGCAAACCATTTCTGATCCCAAGCATTTTTGATAAGGAGACTCACCCTGTATTTGTTTTATTGGAATCAAAGCATTTTCTTGTTGTTGTTTATGTTGTGTGCCTTCAAGTCATTTAACTACTTATGGCGATCCTAAGGTGACCCTATCAGAGGAGTTTTGCCATGCCCATCCTCTGAGTCTGAGAGGGTGTTATTTTTCCAAGATCACCCGGTGAGTTTACATGGCCCAGCTCGAATTCGAACTCTTTTCTTCCCATTAAGGAACTTGCATGGTGAACCAAAACCAAAAACAGTACTCTTTATCGTTTTAGGTTGCAATTCAATCCCAACTCACACAGGAGTAAGCCCTGTTGAGATCAGGGACATGTTTCTATGTAAGCATGCATAATAGCAGGCTGTTACTTGCGTGCATATTATATGTAGTTTGTGTACTTTTGTGATGTTGTCTCAGTGCAACAACTGGGGGTTTGTTGATGGTTTTGTGGAGCCATTTTTTATTTTGATATGATGCCACAGAATGCCCACAAATATTCTACAATTGTGAGAGAAAGGAATTATCTTGATGAACATATGAAGCTGATTTGTGTTGAACCAGGAAATGGGACTGTCTAGACCAGGGGTAGGCAACCTGCGACCCGCGGGCCGGATGCGGCCTGGCGAGGCCTTGGGACCGGCCCCAGCCCGGTCCTGCTGCCGATTGCCGCCGGGGCCTTTGGCGTCTCGCACAAGGGGCACGGTGGGGCAATTGTCTATAGAAGCCTCAGAAACATGGATTTATCTTAACATTTTTTTAAAAATCAGCAATTTTTTTTTTTGCATGACCTCCATTTTTTATTTATAAAGTACCCTCCATTTGAAAATTTTGTCCTATATTTGTCCCGGTTTATTTATTTATTTAACTTTTTAATAATTATTTAATTATTTATTTTTTGGCTTCGGCCCCCCAGTTGTCTGAGGGACAGCAACCCGGCCCCTGGCTCAAAAGGGTTGCCTACCCCTGGTCTAGACCAATACTCTCTACCTGTATATTACCTGGTACTTGATTCAAAATCTTTCCCAGTCTTGGTATTAGAGATTGTTTTAACTGGATGTTAAAGATGCCAGGGAGCTGAATTAGAATCCAAAGTATATGTGCTCAACCAGCTCCTGGCATTTTAAAGGAAAAAAAATCAGGACAGGAAAATTTAAGTTCATTTTGTGAGATAACAGAGTTTCATTTGAGAGGGAAATGCTTGTTGAATGCAGGGGACATGCAAGACCATACAAGTAGGAAAAATTACTTTTCTAGCCATGCTGGCTAGGGGATCCTGGGAGTTGTAGTCCAAAAAGTAACTCTTTAAAGCTCTGGAAAGCAAAGGAAGGAGTCACAAGCTTGGGGTCAAAAAAGGCATTAATTCTGTTGATGGAAAGTAGTTCAGAGGAGTAAAGCAAGCATGATTGTTAGCAAGGATGGTCCACCTGCGCATCTCTGAGAATATTTATCAGACACCAATGCATCCTCATAGCCACTGGAGGCATTGTGCAGTTCATATCTATAAATACCCGCTGATAGATCTTGAGAAGAGCTGGGTGTGTCTCTGTGTCTCTCTGTGTTAATTTTAGACAGATTTTTTTTTCCTTTGCACATTTCTATAGAGCCACTGCATTGAGGTCGAGGAACTGCACTTTCTTTGTTGTTGTGAGCTGTTTAAGGCGGAGGGGTCATAAAAAGAATAAATATTCCAAGAATAGGCGGGTCTAAGTCAAAGGGTAATGGATACAAATTTGGCCATGGAGCTGACTGGAATCAGGATTTATTCATTTATTCATTTATATATCATGTTTTCCCCAGGTTTTGGTGCAAGGTGATTAAAATATAGCTAAACGTATTAAAAATGTAATTAAACTGTCATAAAACTAAATACTGTAAAAAGCATAAACCATTGTGCGAGGCCTGTTTCCTGTGAGAAATCATTCCCTCAAGGTGTGCCAAAGCAAAAATTAAAAAAATCCTTACCTGCCTGCAAAAAGGTCGCAAGGATGCTCCAGTCTAATCTCTCTGGGGAAGAGAGTTCCACAACCTGAGAGCAGCCACCGAAAAGGCCCTTCTGTTATGTTCCCACCA
This sequence comes from Sceloporus undulatus, assembly GCF_019175285.1. Taxonomy (NCBI): domain Eukaryota; kingdom Metazoa; phylum Chordata; class Lepidosauria; order Squamata; family Phrynosomatidae; genus Sceloporus; species Sceloporus undulatus. Next base: position 6,403,892 of record NC_056522.1, on the reverse strand, counting down.
AGTGTGATTGTGAAGGTGGTGGGACAGGAACAAGAGTCTCTCTGGAATATCTCAAAAACCGGACAAATTCATAAGGGAGATTCAAAGAATCTAGACCGGAACTGTATAGGGCTTCATAGGTTCATTCAACACTTTGAATTGTGCCCAGAAATAGACCAGCAACCAGTGGAGTGGTTGTGACAAGGAAGCAGTGTGCTCCCTATAGCACACGCCAATCTGTCTGTACCTTTTTGGATCATTATCCAAATTATCAGTGGAGGGACATTCGTTCAGAGCAGAGTATGGAATGAAGTACACTCGTCCCTCCACATTCGCTGGGGTTAGGGGCACAGGACCCCCATGAATGTGGGGGAAATGCATATAACAAAAACACTATGGTTTTACCTGAGAGAACATCTCTTTAGGACTCTCTAAGTTCTCCAGTGCAATTTTGTGGTCAACATTTGCCAGACATAGAGAATTGCGCCGGAAGAGCTACAAATGCCTAGGGGAATGTTCTCTCTAGGAATCTCCAGGTCCTTCATTGCAACTTTTGGCTAAAATTGACCATAGAGTTGCTCCTAGAGAGAACATACTGTATTAATAAACTCTGTGAATAATCAAATCTGCAAAAGTCAAAGCTGTAAGTGTGGAGGGATAAGTGTACTGTATTCTTATTTCATTAACAGAAATCATGTGGGTCCTTGGTATCCATTGGGGTTTGGTTCCAGGACCTTCCATGGATACCCAAATCTGTGGATGCTCAAATCCTATTAGTACAGTCGCATAAAATGGTGTTTCTTACATGAAATGGCAAAATCAAGGCTTGCTTTTGGGAGGGTATATCTTTCAAAAATATATATATATTTGCAAGACATGGGTGGTTGAATCCATGGATAAAGAATCCGTGGATACAGAAAGTCGACAGTATGACTGCTGCATATATACTCATGTCTAAGTCTAAATGTTTTAGTGAAACAAATTGACCCAAAAAACCTGAATTGACTTACCCACAGGTTAATGTAAGTGCAGTTCTTTAACTCTTACTTTGAAAAAGGAACCATCTCCTGGTGAAAGGCAATAATATAATCTGTCCTGGAAGCACTGATCTCCCCTCTTACTCTCTCATCTATCCAGCCTTTAGGGTGAGCATAAAAAGTTATGTCTGCTGGAATTTTGTATGTTCTTTGGCATTGTTTTCCTTTGCTTAATCTTTTAGATCCTTTGCTACATACCCCTAAGTTTTACCCGCGACATATCCACAGGTCTTATCAAAATCCATAATTTTGGCTCCAAAACCTGCCTTTGACTTATATATGCAGTCAACTTATAGTCAAGTATATAAGGTAATTTATTTAGCATATTGAGTCCCATATCCAGAATCCTAGGCTGTTGATAAGACTGGTAAGATTGGGCATAGACATGGCATTGCTTGGGAGCTGGTGGAATGCACGTTTTTTGGATTGGAATTTAGAAGATAAAGGGCCTGAATCTTATTGGTTAGTCTCAACTGGTGTAGACCCATTAAATCAGTGGCACTTATTTATTTATTTATTTATTTATTTATACCCCACTCTTCAGCCAAAAGGCTATCAGAGCAGCTTACAAATTTTTAATTAGAAATTTCCTTGCCCTCAGACTTACTGTACAATGTAAACAAACAAGTCACAAAAGGAGAAGGGAATGGCAATGGGGAAGGGGAAAAGTCTAGCAGATCTTCTCTCTCTCTCTGATGCCTGGACCACGGCAGATGGAGTGGAGGGAGGGCTCTTCTTCTTACTCTAATTAGGCCCAATGCAGCTGGCTTGCCTATCTTTCCCTCTGGCCTTGCCTGGAAGAAGAAGGCCTCCCTCCATCCACCAACCAGAGGTAGCCTTTTGGCTGACGAGCGGGGTATAAACAGATTTATGTGTTGACTTATTGTTCAGCAGTTGATTCAGTAGGTCTGCTCAAATGTGGCCTACCCAGTAGGGTTATTTTCCCTGGTTTCAGTATCCACTTGATCAGTGGTTCCCAAATTTTGGTCCTCCTGATGTTTTGGACTTCAGCTCCCAGAATTCCTGACTGTTGACCAAGCTGTCTGGGGCTTCTGGGAGTTGAAGGACCAACATTTGGGAATCATTGCACTAGACCATCAACCTCATTGTGTGAACTTAGTGCTAGTAGCTCACCCTGTCTCTAACCTTCATTCCAACACACAAACTATCTTCCTCATCCTTAACCTTCCATCACTTACTCTAACCTTCTACCACATACTTTAACTTTCTAACAACCATTCTATCTTATTCCTCCTCCTTTGAACAATTTCTCTAAAAATTTTGCAACAGACAAGGTAGTTTTTATGCATTTGTCTTGCAGAAGCATTTTGATATAAAACATTTCAGAATAGCCTTGCTTAAAGCTCAGTAAGGGGACAATCAGCTGGTTACCACCCTGGTTATAACAGCTACATGAGAACAAAATGTGAGATAGAGTTTGCCCCACAAGGGCAAAATTGAGCTGTAGTGGGTGGCTCTGCAAACTTACCAAAAAGTAGGTTTGAAGGGAAGATATTGCATCTCACCTTAGTGAACAAGGTGCAATACCTTGGAACAGTGAGGTTTTTAAAGTAGGAAGGCTGACAGAACGTTCCTGCATAATGAGTGTTTAGGGCACTGGGAAAGCAAAAGATATGAATCTAAGACGGCAAAAAGCAATGTCCCATAATCTTTGCCTCGACAATTTTAATGCCCTCTTCCCATGAGATCTAACTGTGAGGGTGAGGGACTGAGAAAATGCACCCTTCCCAGTTTGTTTATTTTACAGCCCACCTTTCTCCCATCATGGCATTCAAGGTGGCATCTTGAATTCTCCCATGCAGGAAGGTTCATACAGTCCTTGAAATAACATGGCCCTAAGCTGTATAAATTCAGATGAGTTAAATAAGTAATGTGAGCTCCATCCACACTGCAGATATTATTCATTTTAATTTGTTTTGTTTTATTTATATACCGCTATTCCAAAGATCATAGCGGTGAACAGCAAGTAAGCTAATTAGCTTACTACTTTAACTATCATGTCTCCACGCTTTGGTATTCTGGGCATTGCCATTTGGTGAGACATTCCCCCTTCTCTGTCAGAGAGCTCTGCTGCCATGACAAACTACAAATTCCATACCATTCAGCCATGACAGTTTAAGCAGTGTCAAACTGGATTATTTCTGCAGTGCGGTTGCAGCCTATAACAGCTAAGCCTTGAAATTCTGTAACCATGCACATTTATTTTGTACACCCAAATAATCTTCAATTGTATCTTCAACTTCTATTTTTGATAACTGCTTTCCTTGGTGGTAGAATTCAAAGACATAGCCGTGTTAGCCTGGAAAATAATGGTGCAAAGGGATCTTGTAGCATCTTTGAGACTAAGGCCATGTGAAGACCAGCCATAAAGCCTGGCGTGTGGGCAGAGTCGGGGTGTGGTGTCCACATGATGCACAGCCTGACTCTGCCCCCAGGGTGCTGTGATGCCACGCACCACTCCACATGGCATGTGGCATCACAGCACTCCTCTGATGCTGCATCCACATGACGCAGCACCAAAGGAGCATGGTAAAGATGTGACACCATGGCTATCGCGCCCTTTGCAAGGTGCAAAAAAGCCGCTTTTTGCAGCTCCTTTTTGCGCCCTGCAAAGGCCAGATCGGGGCCATGGCATGCAGTTGCCCCAGCCCCGATCTGGCTGTAAAAGGGGTGGCTGGAGGCACAGCCCCTAACTGCATGAAAAAAGCTGGTAGCTTAAGCTTTCGTAGACTTAGGCCTACTTCTTCAGATGCATGTTGCTATACATTGACAAATTGGCTTTTCTGCAGCAGATTCAAGTGGCTGTTCCTCTCTGAATGATTTTTATCCTTATGCATGTGAGGAAGTAGGCTCAACTATTCAAAAGCTCATGCTACCAGTTCTTTCTTACAGTTAGTCTCAAAGGTGCTGCAAAATCCCCTTGCCTTCTGTTTAATAAATTATTCTTGCAATACACACTCATGCCTCTGGGACCACTCCAGAAGTGCTGCTGGGTTGAGTTCAGATGTGGTGCCATAGTGCGGGGAATAAGCAGAGGTCACTATAGCGGCTGTCTCCGCTCTCTCTTCGGGGTGTGCTGAGAAATGCCAAAGTGTACCCTTTAAAAAACAAAACAAAACAAAATTATTTTCTTTTTACTGGTATGTTCTCTTGCCGCCGCCTTGTTTGAAGGAGCAAAAGCTCCACTTGCCAGCCCTTGGTGTGGTGGGTTGGTGCTAGAGAGTTGCCGGAAAAAAAGCCGATAAGGGTCCCAGGACAGAAGCCTTTGTGCTTATCTCGGCGGAGCACATGGGCTGCCGAGAGTGCATCCTTTTCCTGTCCTAACATTGGGAGACGTAAACTGACCATCTCCCGACAGCAGGGACTTCAAACAAGGGGGGCCTTAATGTCTGTAGGGCAGGAGACCTCTTCCCCCCATGACTTGGGAGCCTGGAAAGGCGAAAGTGGGTCCGACCTTGTTTAGGAAATGGTGGGGGAACGATGTTTTTTGTTTTGGAGGTTTGTTTTCCTTTCCTCCCGTGAAAATTCCTGATAAGGTTTGGGCCATTCGAAAACTTTTGTGTGTATATTTGATTTTCAGCCGGCCTAAAGGGAGAACGCCTCCCCAGTTTGTTTACTTAAGATGTTTTCCCAGAAGGGAAAGTTGAAGATGGAAAGGCTAGGGCATAGTCTCCTCTCCTCAAAGTATATTTAAATTGACTCTGGAATTAATTTAAAATTACAAGGCAGAAAAGGATATGATTTCATGGAGGATTTTGGCAGAAGGAACCTACCTTAAAACCAAGGGTAAGCAGATATCAGGCTGGTAGCATCTGCTTTAAGGGTGGTTTGTTTTACTGTAACCCCAACCCCATATCTACAGTGTTAGGAGATATGCACCATCCTGAACTAGGAACAAAATATATAGACAGCCATCATTGTGTTGGACTAGGATTGTGGAAGGCCATGGCTCAAGTGCCCACTCTGGCACAATAAACCCACTGGGAGACCTCAGCCCAAGAAGAAGGCAATGGCGGATCTCCCTTGAAGAAATCTTGTTGAGAAAACTCTTGGAAAGCATTGCCAAGTTGGATTCAGCTTGAAAGCACCGAACAATGACAAATGTTAGAATTAAAGAATGTGGTTCCTCTCTAAGTGCATGGGTTTACTTTCACTACCTAGACAGATTGGTACCTAAAATAAAATTTTAAAAAGCAAATTAAGGTGAAAACCTCCATAGAAACCAAAATGGTCACACATGCACCATGATATGAGACTCCTGTTGTTTTTACCATAGATTGAGTCTTTGAGCATGTCATGAGATGACATAACTCACTTTAAAAGATGACAGTGTTGGGGAAAACAGAAAGCAGTAGGGGGGAAAGGACTGGGTTACAGGTAGATAGACTCAATTAAGGAAACCACAGCCCTGAGTTTGCAAGGCCCAAGCAGGGCATTTGGTAACAGGATCTCTTTGGAGTCTTTTATTCAATAGGGCCGCCATAAATTGAAACTGACTTGGTTGCATATGTCAGCAACAACAACACACCACACTGGATTCACACCCCTTTCACATGCAGAATCTGCTCCTGAGTACCCTTGATTCTAATTGAAATAGAAAAGTCCACATAGTTGCTGCTTTCACTGAAGAGTGGGCAATCAGAAACCCTTTCTGAACTATTGATAAACCGGAGATGTACTAGGTCAGTAGTTCCCAATCTTCCTAATGCCACGACCCTTTAATACAGTTTATCATGTTGTGGTGACCCCCAACCATAACACTATTTTAATTGCTACATGCAAATATGTGTTTTCCAATGGTCTTAAGTGACCCCTGTGAAAGGGTCATTCGATCCCCAAAGGGGTCTCGACCCACAGGTTGGGAACCACTGTACTAGATCGTGAGATGCTGGGAGTTGTAATCCAAAAAAGTAACTTCAGAGGCCTACCTCCTGTAAGAGAAGCAGATAGTTGGACTCAAGGGCATTGTTTCCATAAGATTCTGTGGACAATACAGTACCTCTCTAATTTTGTTAATGACCCTTGCTTTCAATGCAAATGTATTTTTTCTTATATATAATTGACAGTTTTTTCAGTTTGTTATCTTAATGCCTATATGTATATTGCTCTTGAGCACTCATTGAACAAAGGGGAGATACAAAAAAATTGAAATAAATATTTGTGGGGGTGTGAGGGGGGTAATGCACCCATACACATTTGCAAAAGTTAAAATATAACTAAACTATCATAAAATTAAAAGTATGCCCTTTAAAAAGGAAAACAACAAATCTAGACAATGCAGCACCTCTTCTGTTTAGGGCTCCTGGGGCTTTCAGTCCAGAAACATCCAGAGGGCCCCACAATTCCTATCCATATGTTTTTAGGAGTGGTGGCTTTATTGCAGCAATTTCTTGCAGTTTGCATACCCCCATTGCTTGGACTAACTTCCAGGTTTTAATTGTCTTTTAAATTGTTGTTGTAAAGTATTTAAATAGTTTTGTTTATGAGCCACCTTGAGTCCCTTTCTGGGAGAAAGACAGCATAAAAATTAAATAAAGAAACAAACAAAAATAAATACAGGGATAACAAATACAGTTCCCTCATCTCCTCCACCCCATTCCATGCCTTCTTGCGTAGTTTCTGCCTGCAGACGTCTTACACATACACACAGTGAATTTAGTATGCCTAGTAGATGGATCAGTAACCCTGAAACTAGCCTACTGTGTGTCGGGGATCAATAAGAACCATAGGTAAGATCCAGGTGGATTTCAATGGGGTTTCAAAACCTACTCCAACTTCCCCTTTTATATATATATATATATACACACACACACACACACATTTTTTTAAAAAAAATTCACTTTCCCATCTTTTAAGAATGTGGTTCTTTGAATCCAGTTTACATAATCAGCAGAACAACATAGTTAAAGCAAAGGGTGGCCCACAGGTATGTTGTTTTAGCCTTGTGGAGCGTGGGTTCAAAAGTGGAAATGACAAGAAGTCCCAGCTTTGGCGAAGAGGCTCCGTTTAGATCAGTGATTCCCAGACTGGCCCTCCTGATGTTTTGTACTTCAGGTCCCTGAATTCTTCACTGTTCACCAAGCTGGCTGAGGTTTCTGGGAGTTAGTTGAAGTCCAAAACATCTCGGAGGACCAATGTTTGGGAATCACTGGTTTAGATAAAGAGAGTGGGGATGTACATGAGAGAGATGTGCAAGGTTTTTTGTTTGTTTGTTTGTTTGTTTTGGGAGAGGGAGATGCCACTCTATCCCTAAAAGAAACCCAGTGCTCCATACAGGGGTGTAGCTTCTTGGGGTGAAGGATGAGGGCATGCCTCCTCCAAATAGGAATCTCCCCCCCTGAAGTTTTGTTTCAGCCTCCAAATTTCTAGCATTGTAGAGAATGAAAGATTGAAAATCATTCACATGTAGAACCCCTAGACTCTGGAACTCCCTGCCCAGGGAGATAAGAACGGCTCCCTCCTTGATGGCTTTCCGACGGCAGGTGAAGACCTACCTGTTCAAACAGGCATTTAAGGAATCACTTTAAGAACAGGCAGGAATGTTGGACTAATTTAATCATTCTGTTTAATGCATGCCATTTATCTATTTATTTTTTAAAATGTTTTAATTGTACTTTTTGTTTGTTTGTTTTTTAATTGCTGTAAAGCCGCTCTGAGTCCCAGTCCTGGGGAAAGAGCAGGAAATAAATAAATAAATAAATAAATACTCTCATTTATTGTGTTCTCATCCCCTTGAAATCCCTTTGGATTCTTAAAACTGTATTTCTAAATGCTGAACTGACATTTTGAGTTATAGTAATACTAGAAATTTGGGGATTGAAGGAAAATTTCATTGGCAGGCAGAATTCTAATCTGAGGGGTGCAATGCTCTCATTTTGCCCCCACCCTGTGCTGCACCTCTGGAAACATTCAAAAGTGACCAACTGAGTGTCCAAAGAGGCTGGTTTTAGGACAGAAATAAAAATAAAAATGGGAGGATAGGGGCCCATCTCCCTTCCTCCCCCCATAATAGTGGATGCACTGCCCTCCTTTGACTTTTTAAAATATGGTTTTCACTGTGCTGTGTTTTTAATTGTTATGTTTTGATACTAGTGTTATTTAGTTATTTTTAACTTTTGTAATTAATGTTTTAGTTCCATCTTTTAAAAAATTATTGTAAGCCACCTCGAATTAAATTCAAAGGAATAAGACAGGAAGGAAGAGGTCGTGTAGCAAAGGGATTTGTCTATTCGTTTTGATTTTATTTGCTTTATTTTATTTTATTTGTATCCCGCCTTGTATGGTACTTCCCAGCAGCCCTTTCCAGCATAGCCAGGGATGGTGGGAGTCATAGTCCAATGCCCTTTATTGGGCAATGACCTTTCTTCTTCCTTTTCAGTGCATTCCTGAGAAGATAGAAAGTTCTGCTTCTGTTATTCTATTGCTGTACTATATTGTAGATCTGTAACTTCATGTATTCTCCTCCCTTTCCCCAAAGCTGGGGCTCAAGACAGTTAAACCTTACTGCCTTGCATTTGGCCTCCTCTTAGGCATGATTCATTCAAGATGGCACCATGCACAAGGCTGTCCTTCCATCAGAAGGTCTTGTTGAGTTCCTTTTACAGCCACTTTGTTTTCTGCTGCTCCTGAGAGTAGGACACGAAGCAATGGATGCTAACTACAGGAAAAGAGATTCCTCTTCAACATTAGGAAGAACTTCATGACACTAAGAACTGTTTGACAGTGGAAGATGCTCCCTTGGAGAGTGGTGGAGTCTCCTTCTTTGGAGGTTTTTAAACAGAGGCTGGAGGACCATCTGTCAGGAGTACAGTACTTTGATTTGTATTTCTGCATGGCAGGGAGTTGTAGTACATGGCCATTAAGGTCTCTTCCTACTCTAGGTTTCTATGATTCTGTTCAGGAGTAAGAGTGCAGTGTGGAGGTTGCCTGGGCTTCAACAAGCTACAAAGAAATACAGCTAACATTGAGGCTCACCCTGTCAGGGATGATGGAAGTTGTAGCTCTTCACCTCTGGCTCGAACTCACCACCTTGTTACGCACCGCGCTGACCAGTTTTGGCCAGTGGTTATAGCTTAGCAGAGTTACAGAGAATAGGCTGAAGACCCTGACAAACTCTCCAAGCCTTCTCACTCTTGCTTCCACAGAAGTCTTCACCCTTCTTCAGGATCCAGCTGGTTCTTGTAGCTTCACTCAAGACACCAGACAACTCAGTAGTCTTATATAAAAGATCTACTTTATTCTACTATATACAGCTCCAAAACTATCCAACACAACAATACTCCTCCACAACTATCCACTACTACTACCCACTCTACTACCCACAAAATACATTGGGATTCATAGTCATTATTATAGTCAATGCATGATACCACCCACTGTTGTCTGTTTCCACCCAGTGGGCGTGTACAACCATTCTCATTGGTTCTCTTGGTTCATCCCATAATTAATGATTTCATCATCTCAGCCTTGACCACTTAACAATTCTCAGGTGTGTTCAATTATCCACTTTGCATTTCTGTCCTTGGCATTTAGGACTTGTTAATTGTAGTACCTATTACACCTGTGTGGTTCCTAATTGCTTCTGCTGAGTCATCCTGACTCTCACATACATGTTTTATTTCACTTACTGTATATCCCATGTTGCTTTTTCCTTAACACACCCAGTCTCTTGTTGTCATATTTCGGACCTGCTTACCTCTTGGCAGGCTTGTCCCAGTTGTGGTTTGTTTAGCGGACTTGTTGGGAGCAGCTTTGCATTGCCTCTGGCTTGGCAGTGATGCAACAAGCAGAGAGATTCCTTTTCTCTTCTCCTCTGCCAGGCCTCCTGTGCCAGCATCTCTCTCCCTTTGGCAATTTGTAACCCATTTCCTGTAGTTAAACCACTTCTGAGGATTTCATGTTTGATTCTGGTGATTGTTCACCTGGGCCACAAACCATGTTCAGTTTCAGAGGTTTCTGTGGTATTCCACCAAATGCTTACATCAAGGAGTGGCAGCTGGTTTCAGACTTTCTACCTTAGCAGGTAGCTGCCTTTTTCTGGGTCAGGCTCTATAATTTAATCTGCAGTGATTGGCAGTGTAAGTGCCTAAGTACCCTAAAGGTATCAGATCCCATCTGATCTTGGAAGCTAAGCGGGGTCAGCTCCAGTTAGTACTTGGATGGGAGACTACCAACAAATACCAGATGTTGTTGGTTCTGTTTCAGAGGAAAGAACTGGCAAAACAACCTCTGAGGATTCTTTGCCTCAAAAAACCATATGAAATTCATATGATTGCCATAAGTCAACAGGTGACATACACACAAACACACACAAACACACACACACACACACACACAAATGCTGGGAAGCAAACTTGGTACCTTCTGCACACAATGTAAGAGCTTTCAGCTTCAATGGGTTGTCCACTTGTTTTTTTTTAAATTGGGAAAAAAGGTACAAGCCATTTGGCATACAGTGGTACCTCGGGATACGAAATACCCAGGTTACGAAATTTTCGGGATACGAAAAAATCCCATAAGAAATAATTGTTCCGGGTTACGAATGTTTACTCGGGTTACGAAAAAAAATTTTGGTGCTTTTTTTGGCTTTTTCGCACGAAACGCGGCTTTTCCCCATTAGCGCCTATGGCAATTCGGCTTACGAAGGCTTTTCGGGTTACGAAAGCGGCCACAGAACGAATTAAATTCGTAACCCGAGGCACCACTGTACTGTACTTAGACCTAGGATTACTCTGTGAGTGTCAGAGCTTGGAAATGTTATATTTCTGGACTATAACTCACAAAATCCACCAGCCACCATGGGCTTATTGCAATGTGGTCTGAGAATCATGAAGCCCTCCAGATGTAGCTGAACTGTAATTTCCAGCAGTCGTAGCAAGCATAGTCTATGGTGAGGAATGCTGGAGCTGCAGTATCTGAAGGGCTGCATGATGCTCAGCTCAGGTTTGCAGGTGCAGGCAGACAGGTTTAGCACTGTGAGATTGAGTTCAAAAGTTGCCTGGTAATGATGTCACCTTTGCACCCCTGGGAACTATATATTCCAGCATCCTCTTCATTCTGGAAGTAAAGCCATCGATTTGGATCAGATTTACTGTCTGTCTTGTTGGGCCTTGTCAGCTCCCTTCTGAACCATGCCTAGTTACTGCAGCTTCCTCTTGGCAGGGCATGCCTGAAGTAACTTTCTGCTGGGAAAGCATCATGATTCCCCTTTTGCCTTGATGCTGTTGAAGTTTTACTAAAGAGTAAAATGCTGTAACCTAAGGTGCTTTGTATTCCTGCATCTACTTCATCTCATGGCTATCCAGTGAAATGGGTTGACTGGCAGTTGAGAGCAAAGGGGAAATAAAGCCTGCTTAATACAAGGGTGAGAACCATGTTGAGAACTCTCAACAGCCTAACCAATAAGAAGGAATGCTAGGAGCTGTAGTCCAACAAAAAAACCTGGAGGGTTGCATGATTTCACCACCAACATAGGCACAACCTTTTGACCAAACTTGGTGATGGTTAGTTTTTTGTGGGTTTTTCGGGCTATGTGGCTGTGATCTAGAAGAGATTATTCCTGATGTTGGTTATTTGTGCAGCTGGGAAGCCAGCCTCTGTTTAAAGACTTCCAATGAAGGAGAGTCCACCAGTCGGAGGCCGTCCACTACTTTGAGGCAGTCAATTGTACTTTTGAGCAGACCTTAACATCAAGAAGGTCTTCCTTCCTATCAAAAGATCATGGGATCTTTTCTCCTGCAATTTGCATTCATTGATTTGTGTCCCAGGCTTTGGAGAAGCAGAAAACTAGCTTGCCCCATCTTCACATGCCATCCCTTCAAATAGTTAAAGATGGCTAGCCAGCATGGTTTGAGCATTAGACTACAACTCTGGAGATCAGGGTTTAATTCCCCACTTGACCATAGAAATCCACTGTGTGACCCCAGGCAAATCACACACTCTCAGCCCCAGAAAAACTGCATCATAGGTTCGCCTTAGGATCGTCATAAGTTGGAAACAACTTGAATGTTCACAACAACAAATCATATCTCCTATTACACTTCAAAGTGAATAAACCAAGCTTCCTAAGCCATTCTTCCTAGGTGCTGCCACACTGCAGAATTAGTGCAGTTTGACACTGCTTTAACTGTCAGGGCTCCATCCTGTGGAATCCTGAGATTTGCATTTTTCTGTGGCACCGGACTGCCACAGAGAAGGCCAAATTTCTCACAAAACTACAGACCCAGAATTTGATAGCATTGAACCATGGCAATTAAAGCGGTGTCAAATTGCATTAATTCAGCAGCTTTGGGGCTTTAAAACATCTTGACACATTTTCTCTTGATATGGATCTTCACATTATTATTCTTGAACTGCAGTGCCCAGAACTGGACACAGGATTCCAGGTGAGGTCTGAAGGCAGAGCAACCTCCACCACAGTGTTCACAACAGCAGGTCAGCATGGCTTAAAATGTATATTCTGCCCTGGGATATTTGGAATGCTAGAGAGTGAAACTAAAAGGTCTTATTTGCCTTGGAGATGTTCTTAGCTCCCAGTCCCTTTGAATCCATCCTTCCATTGGGTTGCAAAACCAGGGAGCTACTGTTAAACATTTATGGGAAAATTATTGATCAGACGACAGCCTCTCAAGTTTTGTAGCAAGTCCAGCCTGTCCTCCTTCATCTCTGCCTCTGAAACAAGAAAAACCTGTTGCAGCTATTACTCTGAAAGGGAATTGATTTGACTGCCTTCAGCTCTGTGGTGTGCAATCTATTTTCTTAAAATTTTGTCCCCCCCCCCCCTGAAGAAAGTAAACAGAATATTTGAGGAACGCACTTTCTTTCTTTCTTTCTTTCTTTCTTTCTCCCTCCCTCCCTCCCTCCCTCCCTCCCTCCCTCCCTCTCTCTCCTTGTCTCCCAGAATGTTGCAAATGAAGGTTCCTGTAGTTGCCAGTCATTCCCAAATCACTGTGCTTCCTTCATCTCAGAGAGGAACCAAGCCCTTTGCTTGTTGACACAGCTTCCTCCCATAATCTCTGCTGGAATCCTTTTCCGTCTTCAGGGTTTTTCCAGGCGCACGATGGCATCATTTTTTCCAAACAGCTTATCTTGGCAATCTACTTTTACACCCTGTTCTCAGCCCTAGACATAGGATCTGCCTGATCCAAACCTTCAGAGCAGTTGCAGGGATGTGTATGTGTGTCTCTGTGTACGCACTTTGATTTTATTCTTCTTCTTGTAGTTGTTGTGTGCTGTCAAGTCATTTCTAACTTATGGCAACCCTACGGTGACCCTATCATAGGGTTTTCTAGGCAAGCTTCTTCAGAGGGAGGATTACCATTGCCATCCTCTGAGACTGAGAGTGTGTGACTTGTCCAAGGGTCATAGAATCATAGAGTTGGAAGAGACCACAAGGGCCATCCAGTCCAACCCCCTGCCATGCAGGAAATCCAAATCAAAGCATCCCCAACAGATGGCCATCCAGCCTCCGTTTGAAGACCTCCAAGGAAGGAGACTCCACTACACTCCGAGGGAGTGTGTTCCACTGTCGAACAGCCCTTACTGTCAGGAAGTTCCTCCTAATGTTGAGGTGGAATCTCTTTTCCTATACAGTAGCTTGCATCCATTGCTCCGGGTCCTAGTCTCTGGAGCAGCAGAAAACAAGCTTGCTCCCTCCTCAATATGACATCCCTTCAAATATTTAAACAGGGCTATCATATCCCCTCTTAACCTTCTTTTCTCCAGGCTAAACATCCCCAGCTCTGTATGGCGTTCCTCATAGGGCAAGGTTTCCAGACCCTTCACCATTTTAGTCACCCTCCTTTGGACACGCTCCAGTTTCTCAATGTCCTTTTTTAATTGTGGCGCCCAGAACTGGACACAATATTCCAGGTGGGGCCTGACCAGAGCAGAATATAGTGGCACTATTACTTCCCTTGATCTAGACACTACACTTCTATTGATGCAGCCTAAAATCGCATTGGCCTTGTTAGCTGCCACATCGCACTGTTGTCTCATGTTCAACTTGTGGTCTACTTGGACTCCCAGATCCCTTTCACATGTTGTCTCCTTAAGCCAGGTGTCCCCCATCCTATATCTGTACATTTCATTTTTTCGCCCTAAGTGCAGTACCTTATATTTCTCCCTGTTGAAGTTCATTTTGTTAGCTGTGGCCCAGCTTTCTAGTCTATTCAGGTCATTTTGAATTTTGATCCTGTCCTCTGGAGTATTAGCTATTCCTCCTAATTTGGTGTCATCTGCAAATTTGATAAGTATTCCCCCAGTTTTTTCCTCCAAGTCATTGATAAAGATGTTGAACAGTACTGGGCCAAGGACAGAGCCCTGTGGGACCCCACTGGTTACTTCTCTCCAGGATGAAAAGGTGCCATTGTTGAGCACCCTTTGGGTTTGGCCGGTCAACCAATTACAAATCCACGTAACAGTTGCCTTGTCTAGCCCACATTTTACAAGCTTGTTTGCAAGAATGTCATGGGGAACCCTGTCAAAGGCCTTATTGAAATCAAGATATACTATATCCACAGCATTCCCTTCATCTACCAAGCTAGTAATTTTATCAAAGAATCAGTCTTTTCCTATTAGTGATTCACACACACATAAGTCAATTTTTGGACAAGTTATAGAGAGCTATTCTCGTTCCCTTGTACCCATGCAAAAACCTCCCATACCATGAAAATGCCAAGCCCCAGAAGAGGCAGCTTCTGCTCCTTCTTACCAGAGGGAAGGGGATGGAAAAGACAGGCAATTCAGGCCATAAAGATTTGACTGGCCTGGGCTATACAGGGGGGGGGGGATGGATGTATTTCAACTGAGATTTCACCTCTCCTCTCCCAAGCTGAGACCAGCTGCTTCTCTGTGATCCTTGGTAAGTGACAGCAACAATTAAAAATGGTCTTTCAAAATGCAGAGCCATATTCTGAAAACTCAGAGTAGCCTGAGATATGGAACAGTGACTTCTAGCTAAAGAAGGCACTGCTGGACATAACTTAAAAAACACCAGTGCATTGTGGCAGAGCTGGCATGGTGCAGTGGTTTGAGCATTGGAATATGACACTGGAGACGAGGGTTTAAATCCCTACTCAGCCGTAGAACCCCATTGGGTGGGAAATCTCAATGTCTCAGCCTCAGAGGAAGACCAAGATAAACCCTCTACTAACAAATCTTGCCAAGAAAATCTCACGATAGGTTTGCTTTGTTGTTGATATATGCCTTCAAGTCGCTTCTGACTTATGGTGACCCTAAGGCGGACCTATCACGTGGTTTTCTGGGGCTGAGAAGATGTGACTCTCCCAAGATTATCCAGCAGATTTCCATGGCTAAGTGAGGAATTGAATCCTGATCATCAGAGTCCTAGTCCTGTGCTCAAACCACTACACTACTTTGCCTCTAACATTTAATGTTGTTGTTGTTAGCTGCCCTTGAGTCGGTTCCGGCTCATGGTGACTCTGTGGATAAAC
The DNA here is from genome assembly GCF_019175285.1 of Sceloporus undulatus. Lineage (NCBI taxonomy): Eukaryota > Metazoa > Chordata > Lepidosauria > Squamata > Phrynosomatidae > Sceloporus > Sceloporus undulatus. The sequence continues at coordinate 6,388,402 of NC_056522.1, read as the reverse complement.
ATCTCCAAGAATCCCTATCCTTCACTGTCCTGCCCAGATCCTGCAAGCCCTTGCCCATAACCCTCCTAATTGAATCTATCCATCTGGTTTGTGGCCATCCTCTCTTTCTTCTGCCCTCTACTTTTCCTAGCATTATTGTTTTTCTAGTGATCCTGCCTTCTCATTATGTGGTCAAAGTACAATAGTCTCAATTTGATTATCTTTGCTTCCAAGGAGAGCCATGGTCTGATCTGTTCAAGAACCCATTTGTTTGTCTTCTTGGCTGTTCATTGCTGTACTCTTCTCCAGCCCCACATTTCAAATGAGTTGAATTTCTTTCTGTCTGCTTCCTTCACTGTCCAGCTCTCACATCTGTACATGGTAATTGGGAATACAATGGCCTGAATGATTCTGACTTTAGTGCTCAACTGTATGTCTTTGCTGTTCAGTATCTTTTTCAGTTATTTCATAGCTGTCCTTCCCATTCCTATTATTATTATTATTATTATTATTATTATTATTATTATTATTAAACTTTATTTCTAAAGCGCTGTAATTATACACAGAGCTGTACAAAGTCGGTAAAATTAAAGAGTATATAAAAGCCTGCCCAAGGCGTGCACTCTAATATAGTAACAATTAAAAGAGGAATAGATAAAATTACCATATAGAAAAGAAAAACAAATTAAAAACATCAAATATAAAACAAATCACATCAAATATTATCAGACAGCCAGATGACAATCACAAATTCCCTGAGAACGCTTCCCTAAACAATATGGTTTTCAGCTCAGTCTTAAAGCTGGTTAGGGAAGTGATGAGCCGTGCATGCAGAGGAAGAAGGTTCCAGGAATGAGGGGCAGCAAGAGAGAAGGGGCGGATCCGGGATGGGGCAGAGAAGATCCTGGGTTGAGAGAGGAGACTTTGGCTACCAGAGTGGAGAGTGCGAGTAGGGATGTAGGGAGAGAGAAGATCGGTTAAATAAAGAGGGGCCAGCCCATGCAGGGCTTTAAAGGTGAGTAGCAAAAGTCTGTACCTGATGCGGAAAGGAAAAGGGAGCCAGTGAAGGGAGGACAACAGAGGGGAGACATGATCATAACAGCGAGCGAGTGAAATAATGCATGCAGCTGAATGCTGAACAGAAACTAATGGGTGGAGGTGAGAGAGAGGAAGCCCTGCCAAGAGGAGGTTACAGTAGTCTAGTCGTGAGACCACTAGGGCATGGACCAGTCATTTTGTGGTAGAAGCTGAGACGGATTTTGGCAATATTATAGAGAAAAAATCTACAGACTTTGGCTGTAGTCTGGATCTGGGGGATGAATGACAAAGAGGAGTCAAAGATGAAACCGAGACTGCGGGCTTCCTGGACCGGCTGGATAGAGACGTTATTGACAGAAATAGAAAAGGAGTAGTGAAGGGTGGGCTTAGGAGGGAAAACAAGAAGCTCGGTCTTGGGCATATTGAGCTTCAGACGCCGATGGTGCATCCAGTGGGAGACAGCTATTAAACAGGATGACACTTGCTGCTCTAGCTCTGGTGAAAGATTAGGGGTGGAAAGGTACAGCTGGGTATCATCGGCGTACAGATGGTAGGAGAAACCAAAAGAACTGATAAGTTTGCCAAGGGAGAGTGTGTATAAAGAGAACAGAAGGGGACCCAAAACAGAGCCCTGAGGAACTCCAACAGATAAGGGGACAGAAGACGAGGTCTGACCACCCAAGACCACTGAAAAAGATCGATCTGACAAGTAAGATGTGAACCAATCGAGAACAAGGCCCGAGAAACCAAGGTCAGAGAGTACATCTATTAGGAGACAGTGGTCCACGGTGTCGAAGGCCGCAGACAGATCAAGTAGGACAAGGATAGAATAAAGGCCATTCGCCTTGGCCCACAAAAGATCGAGATCTTAGTAAGGGCCGTCTCTGTAGAGTGCCATGGGCGAAAACCAGACTGGAAGGGATCCAGAATGGAGTTGGTTTCAAGAAACTCAAGACAGCGTGAATAAACAACTCGGAACACCTTAGAGAGAAAGGGAAGAAGAGAGATTGGACGATAGCTAGCCAAGGAAGAGGGGTCGAGAGAGGGTTTTTTCAGGATAGGGGAAACTAAGGCATGTTTGAAGACTGAGGGGAAGGAACCCGAAGAGAGAGAGAGATTAAAGATATAGAGGAGGGAAGGTAATAAAGAGGGGGCTATAGAGATTAGAAGGTGAGAAGGAAGTGGGTCAAGAGAGCAGGTGGTAGGTTTGGATGAGTTCAGCAGCGAAGAGAGTTCTTCCAAAGAAACAGGAGGAAACACAGAGAGTTTATTAGTAGGAGGGGCGAGGAGATTAATGGTGGGAACCAAATCATGAGGAGTTAACTCAGAACGAATGGTAGTGATGTTTGTAATGAAGTAATTGGCGAAGTCGGAGGGAAAAAATAATGGAGAGACAGAGGGAGGAGAGGGTTTTAACAGTGTCTTCTTTTTATTTCTTGACTGCAGTCTCCATTCTGGTCAGTGTTTAATCCTAGATATGGGAATTCTTTAACTATTTCAATTTCCTCATTGTCTACATTGAATTTATGTATTTCTTCTGTGGTCATTATTTTTGTTTTCTTTATGTTCAGCATCAGACCTGCCTTTGCACTTTCATCTTTGACCTTCCTTATTAACTGTTCTAATTCCTGAATGTCTTCTACTAATATTATGGTGTTGTTTGCATATCATAGGTTGTTAATGTTGCTTCCTCCTATCTTAACTCCTCCTTTTTCTGTTTCTAATTCTGCTTTCCTTATGATGTTTTCAGCATATAAGTTAAACAAGTAGGGTGATAGGATGCAGTGCTGCCTGACCCCTTTGCCTATTAGGAATCACTCTGTTTCCCCAAATTCTGTTCTGACGGTGAGTGGGGTATATCTACTGTGTGACCCTTGGTTGAGAGGAAATGATTTACATGTTAATTTTTGTGTTGGTCTATTGGTGAATGGCAAGACCTCAGGGTGTCTATTTAACACCAAGAGTCACACAGTAGATATACCCCACTCGCTTCCATGCCAGCATTCCCTGAAGATGCCAGCCACAGATGCTTGTGAAACGTCAGGAATAAACTCTTCCAGAACACAACCACATAGCCCGAAAAACCCAATTAAAAATATGGATGTCAGCTGTGAAAGTCGTCTACTTTACGGTTGAGTGGAGGTTTGCCATTACCTTATTCTGAAGCTGAGAGAGTGTGATTTCCTCAAGGTCACCCAGTAGGTTTTTTATGCTTCAGCGGGAAATCAAAGCTTTATCTCCATAGTCATAATCCTACACTCAGACCACTGCACCATGCTGGCTCTCATATACATAAATAATTATACTGAATACAATTTAAGAAATAAATTAATAAACACTAGAATTTGCAGAAGTGCCAAAATGTTTATTTAAAAGACTTCAGGAAGGGGGAAAGAACCCCTGGAGGACTGAGTATTCTCAGTAGCCACAGAAGGCTGATGGAGTTGTGGGGAGTAATGCTGCGTAGATTACTAATATATTGCCCACATTCAATATGTTAATAATTGAATTTTTCAATTAATAATGGAAGGGCGAATTGTGTAGGGTGAATGGCTGGTTGGCTGGAACAGCACTCACACTGACGCTGCAACATTTTGCTGCGGTTTCCCACTGTCTTGTCAAGCCAAGGCGCCGTTTTTTGAGCTGAAAGACTTAATGTTTGTTGATTGTCCTGTCTGCAGTGAACCAGGTTGAGGAAAAAAGAACAGCAAGTGATCTGAGACTTTTTCAAAGTTTGTTTGGTTACTACTTTAAAAAAAGAAGAAGGAACTTCCATCAGTTAGCTTCAAAGTGTGTTTCTTTTTCAGTTTCCAGTCTGATGTCATTCATTTTAGATAAAAATCAGTAGAACATGCCTTCAGTGTGAGAAGCCATTGCCATAAATGCGACAAGCATAATAAATATATATATAGTTTTAAAGAATGCCTATGCTGATCTTGCCCAGAGTTCACACTACCACCTATTTTCTTTCTCTTATGGATGTGAACTCCAGATTTTTAGTTTTAGTTTTTACAAATATTAAGTATCTTGTTCTGCAAATCCTAACCATGCAAGAGGATCATGGAAAAATGTTTATTTCTATTGTTCTTTTTTTTTTTACTGGAAGAAAGTATGCATAATTCAGATGATGTTGTAATTTTGAAGTGGTCAACAAGATTTCTTGAACAGTTTTTCTTTGGCTTCAAGAAGCCAAATATTTAGTCCCTTGTAAGTTGAAGTGCCTCATTTTCTACTTGATCCATTGTTCCCTCCTCCTTCTTTCCGGTCACTCTCTGTTGGAACAGATCCAAAGCCAAAATTTTGAGGGATGATGTCCAAAAATAAAAAAATCCAGGCTCTAAACTCTAAATTTCCAGCTTAAAGTCAATCCTAAGGCAATGCGATCATGCAGTTTTCTTGGCAAGATTTGTTTAGAGGGGAGTTGCCATTGCCTGCCTTCAGAGCTGAGAGAGTGTGACTTCCCCAAGGTGGATTTGTATATCCAAGCAGAGTTCGAGCACTGGTCTCTAGAGCAGGGTGACCAGGTGTCATAACTGCAATGGAGCACAAGGCACTGCAAAATGTAGGACATTCAAGAATTAGAAGGTTACCAAATAAATTCTAAAAATGCTACTATAAATGTATATTCATGCTTCTTAGTCATGCTCAAAATGGAGGACATTTTGACATTCCTCCTGGACAGAAAGGTTGAAATGTAAGACATCTGGTCACCCTGCTTTAGAGTCTCCATATTTCTGAATTCACAGAATACATCTAAACTCCGTGCTGTACTGCTACTGTTTTTAATCACTCAAGCTGTGGTACTGTTCGCGTCTTAGTTATCCAATACTGTTGACACAGAATATTTAAGATAGTGTAAAATAGTATAGTATATATAATATCATAAAATGTAAAGATATTACTTTGAATGCTAAAGTTAGGATTGTCCAAGCCATTCCCCATCAACATGTATGGATGCGAGAGCTGGACAGGGAAGAAAGTGGATGAGAAGTAAATCAATTCATTTGAGATGTGGTGCTGGAGAAAAGTATTGAGAATACCATCTTTAGTTAGAGCACAGACTAATCAATACTTCCTAATTGTCAACCCCATATGTCATTAATGTCCACTGTTCCTTACTGCTATTTTAAAAATCTAGCAACCTACATGGGTCACAAGAGGTGGCATCAAAGACGAAAGTCACTGCAGATTTGGTTGCATGGGCAGTCAGCAGCAGGTTTAGAGGTGGCCCTCCATATCTATTGATTCAAGCATCCATGGCTTGAAAATATGTTTAAAATACAGAAATTCCAAAAAGTAAACTCTTTTTCCTATGCCGTTGTATATAATGGGACTTAAGCATTCACAGATTTTGGCATCCTAGAACCAAATCCCAGCAGATACCAAGAGGCCACTGTACTTACTTGGTGCGGGTCACATTATGTTTTTAACCATATATGTTTTATTGTATTCCCTGTGTTTTTGTAAGCTACCTTGAGTCCCAACCTGGGAGAAAGGCAGAATATAAATAAAGTGAGGATGGATGGATGGATGGATGGATGGATGCAGCAGGCTCCTGCACTTTCCTAAGTCCACCTTTATAAACACGGGAGGACCCTTCTCTCTTGGTCACTCCATGGCATCAAGATAATGCTTCATGCCCAATGCCACCAGTTACGGCAAGCCAATTTAACTTGGCTGTCCTATTTAGAATGGTGGTTTTTGCTTTGGACTGGTTTCACTGGCTTCCTCAGTGAACCCGTCATGCGAGGCCCTTGGGAGCTTTCCTGGCACCAACCCGTCCTTTCCAAATGATTAACGGTCCTCCATAAGTGTCCCCGAAACTCAGTGTGTGAGTTTGTTTTGGGCCTGACACTGCCTTTACCTGTCTCCATGCCCCACTGGCTCCCTGTTCAGCAGCCCGTGGTTATTAAAATTCCTACTGATACAGGAGTTGCTGGCCAGCATTCTTGTTTCCAAAGACCAGGGTTTTTCTGAAGTTTACCCATTCAGGCCTGTGAATGTTGGCTTGATGGTCATTGCAAACCCTGTGTTTTTGTTTAAATCTCCTTCCTCCACATCCCTTTCAGCCATATCCATAATATCTCTGTGGGTGGGATTCATAAAGGTAGTTATGAAATACTTTTCCATTTGTGGAAGGATGGAAGACAGCTGCTGATAGGTTACCTACCCACTGAGAGAGTGATAGTCCTTGGGATAATGAATTTTCTGGGGAATAGAGACATTAATAATTGTGTAAAGTGGGGCATTAAAAAATTTTTCAGCCCCAAGAAAAAGAAAGTGAGAATGACATTTGCTTTCAACCCTACTTGCAACCTACATTTTCCAGCATTATACCCCATAACTTCTACTTCTTGAGGCTTTTCTACTAAAGGAAAAGAATTAAAAATTAGAGTTAGCCCAACCAACCCTATTTGTTATTGTTGTTGTGTGCTTTAATGCTTTAACAAAGATTTTAAATGAACCTTTATCCTGATCTCATCATATATCCAAAATATGGACGACTTCTTGTTGTGTGTCTTCAGGTCATCCCTAAAGCTATCACTTGCTTGGCTAGATCTGTTCAGAGGGGATTTGCTTTCCTCCAAGGCTGTCCATGGCCTCCCAGCGAGTTTCCATGGCTGAGCGGGGATTTGAACCCTGGTTTCCCATAGTCCTAATCCAGATTTGTTGCCCAGGATAGTAACAGGGGAGAGCAGACGAGTGTAGTGGTTTCAGTGTTGGATCAGGAGACCAGGGTTTGAATCCCCACTCAGTCTCAGAAATCCACTGGGTGACCTTGGGCAAGTGACACTCTCTGAGCCTTCAAGAATCAACCTTGCCAAGAAAACCGTGTGACAGATTTGTCTTGGGGTTGCCATAAATTAGAAAAGCTTGAAGGCATGCAACAACAACAACCCATTACCACATCTTTCTACTCTGAAATACTGTACTTAGAAAACATCCCAGAATGTACTTAGTAACAAGATTTTCTTTAAAAGTCTTGGTATGTAACAGTTTATTCTCCTCAGCAGAAACCCAGGGAGCTTAACAATGCTTCACTTTGTCTGGATCATGATCACCTACTATTCCAAATCAACAGCTTGGCTTGTTTTGGGGGTAGGGGCAGCTGGTGCTGTTTCATTAGAATAAGGTTTGATCTGGGAGATGAAATTTCAAAAATTGAGATGCTGAAAAGTTTGGCAGCAAAGTGACCAAACTGAAAAGTAGGCTCTGTGCACATCAGAGTTGCTCACCCCTGTTATAGAGGAAGCAGAGGAAAGCAGAGAGTCCCAGGCTGCATCTACACTGTAGAATTAATGCAGTTTGACACCACTTTAATCACAATGGCTCAATCCTATGGAATTCTGGAATTTGTAGTTGTGAGAGCTGTTTAACCGTTTCTGTCAGAGAAGTCTGGTGCCACAACAAACTACAAATCCTAGGACTCCATAGGATGGAGCCCTGACACTTTAAACAGTGTCAGACTGTATTAATTCTGCAGTGTGGCAGCAGCCCCAGAGGATATTTGCCATCAGAGTAGGGGAGGAAATGTCTTGTATCCTCATCAATCTCTGCTCTTAGGAGAAGATATACAACATCCTTTCTCAACCTTCTGATGCTTGGGATGATTGCTCCCAGTATTCCTGGCCATCTCAGCATGCTGACTGGGGCTGATGGGAGGGGAAGTTAGTTGTGGCTGGAGTTAAGATAGTTCCCTCCTAATCTAGGAGTCAGGGAGAGATCTTGAGCAAGTCATTCAGAGGCTGAGTAATGGCTGCTCTGAATAAATCTTGCTGAGGAAAGGTCATGACCACCATAATAAGTCAGAGTTGACTTGAAGGTACATAACCACAAAGGTTGTTTAAGCTTTAAAGAGAATTCTGTGGGTCTGGATTGCCAACAGAACAGCCCTTCCCTTGTCCTGTCCTGATCGGCTTCATTGATACCTCAACCACCGACTTGGGTTCCACCATGAGAAAGTAGAGGAAGCTGCAGAACTGTAGAATTTTTGAGAGGAAAGGAGCAGTGTGCCGATTCATTGTAAAACAAGAATTTGTGATCAGCAAAGATCTGGAAGTGAGAGCCAGTGTGGCGTAATAGTTTGAGTGTTGGAGTATGACTATGGAGACCAGGATTCAGTTCTCAATTTTGCCATGAATCCCACTGGGTGACCTTGGGTTAGTCACATGTTTTCAGCCTCAGGGGAAGGCAGTGGCAAACCTCCTCTGAATAAATCTTGCCAAGAAAACCCCATTTTTAGGTTTGCCTTAGGGTCATCACAAGTCAGAAATGATTTGAAGGCACACACAAACAACTATAACAACAGCAACAAAAGATTTGGAGATTCGAACCATTGTTCTAAAGTGTGTTTTTTAATCCACCCCACTGGCTGTTTCAGCTTGCACCTGAGGTCTTCTGTGCCTCCCTCTTTTGTTACTGCTCAGCCCCAGCTTTTCCTTCATCCTCTGTTTTCTGGCGTAATTCAGGAATGGTGAAGGAGGGTGTGTATGCGCATATGCCTTCAAGTCTCCTGTTGATTTATGGCAGCTCCATCAATTTTCTTAGGAATAGGTGCCAGTTCCCACCTCTGAAATACAGCCTACAGCATCTGGTCTTCATTGGTGGTTTCCCATCCAAGTGCTAATCAGAGTTGACCCTGCTCAGCTTCCAAGATCAGATGGGATTTGGTGCCTTTGGGGCATTTAGGGACATTAAAATGTTCCTAAAATGTTTAGGGACATTAAAATGGAGGATGCATGGCTTGGAGCACTAGTTTGGTGGGGGTGGGGGTGGCTTGTCGCCTGTTGATTTATGGAGACTCCATGAATCTCACAGGGTTTGCTAAAGCAAGGAAGACTCAGAGGTGGTTTTGCCGGTTCCTTCCTCTGAAATACAGCCTACAATAACTGGTCTTTGTTGGTGGGTTTCCATCTTAGCACTAACAGGTCGGGTCCTGTTTAGTTTCCAGGATCAGAAGGATTCTGGTGCCTTCAAGGCATTTGAGGGCATTAAAATTTTTAGGGACATTGAAATGAAGGCCACATGGCTTGGGGCACTAGTGTTTGTATGTGCACCTTTAAGTCACTTGTTGAGTTATGGAAACCTCATGAATTTCACTGTGTTTTCTTAAGCAAGGAATCCTCAGGTGGTTTTGCCAGTTCATTCATCTGAAATATAGCCTACAGCACCTGGTCTTCATTGGCAGTCTCCCATCCAGGTACTAACCAAGGCTGGCCCTGCTTAGCTTCCTAGATCAGATGACATCTGGTGCCTTTAGGGCATTTAAGCCTTGAAAGAGGGCAGGAGACCAAAATTTTGGAGCTGAGGCGTAGGAGCATGTGTACAATAAGGCAAGAAACAAAGTTTGAGATGGCAGGGAGGACAAGATTCTGCTCTAACTGATCTTACAGGCAAAATAATAATAATAATAATAATAATAATAATAATAATAATAATAATAATAATAATA
>NC_056522.1:6378478-6378923 GCF_019175285.1 Sceloporus undulatus | reverse complement strand
GGTTTTATTTATATACCGCCCAATCACTGGGAATCCGAGCAGTTTACAATAGAGGGGAAAACAGACAGTTCCCTGCCCACAGGCTTACAATCTAAAAGACACGACACAAAAGGAGAAGGTAATGGTGAGGGGGGGAGGGAATCAGGTCCAGCATTCTTCTCTCCCTCTGAGGCCTGGACCAAGGCAGATGGACCGGAGGGAGGGCTCTTCTTCTTCAGGCTAGCCCCTGATGGAACTGGGCCAGCCTACTCTCTCCCTCAGAGGCCGAACGATGACAGTTAGGGAGGGAGGAGCCTCCTTCTTCAGGCTAGCCCCTGATGGAACTGGGCCAGCCTTCTTTCTCCCTCAGAGGCCGAACGATGACAGTTAGGGAGGGAGGAGCCTCCTTCTTCAGGCTAGCCCCTGATGGAACTGGGCCAGCCTTCTTTCTCCCTCAGAGGCCGAA
>NC_056522.1:6362103-6378468 GCF_019175285.1 Sceloporus undulatus | reverse complement strand
AGATGACAGTTAGGGAGGGAGGAGCCTCTTTCTTCAGGCCAGCCCCTGATGGTACTGGGCCAGCCTAAACAGCAGCTGCCTGCAGAATCCGTATGTATGAACAATAAAACAGAGAGAAAAGAGGAGAGCAGATAACCTCACCAGCTTCCCCCAACATGTTATAAAAAGCCTGAATGGAAATCATAAAAATTGGTGAAAGGGGGGGGGGTCCTTGTATGCATTTTGGAAGAAGCTTTCAAGTGGTTTCTGGCCAGTTCAAAATGTTTTTGTTTACTTATACAGGGCTTACCTGACCTAGTTGTTTCCTTTCCCATGTGCATAGTTTTAGTTTTGGATCAAATGTTTTCCAGAACATGTTGAACTTGTCTTCTTTTTGTGGTGTAGGAACCTCTCCCTATTCTTTCCATGTTATTTCTGCTTCTGATACCAAATATCTGGTCAAAGCAGTTATGCCTAGGGACAGATCGACCTTGTTACCTGAAGTATAGCTGTAGGCCCTTTTCCTGTGCTTGGCAGTGTCTCCTGCTGACTGCCTGAAAGCTATGGGGGCATCACACACAAGCAATTCAGGGTGCCCAGGTGGTTGGGCTACAGTACTGCAAATCCCATGATGCCCTGCGTATTGAACCATGCCTTGTTCCTCTATCACAGTGGTTCCCAACCTGTGGGTCAGGACCCCTTTGGGGGTCGCCTAAGACCATCGGAAAACACATATTTGCATGTAGCGATGAAAAATAATTGTATGGTTGGGGTTCACCACAATATGAGGAACTGTATTAAAGGGTCACGGCATTAGGAAGGTTGGGAACCACTGCTCTATCAAATGTGATTTTATCCTTTCTGTGGACCTGTTGATACACTGTTGGGAATGCATTTCATTAAGTCCTGATGGCAACGAGGAGGCTTGCCAATCGGCTGCCTGGTTAGCAATCCATTTGAGGCAGCAGATTCAAGCTCTTTCTGTACTCCAAGGACCAAGTCTGGTGGAACAAAAATAACTTTGCACTTGAGATTCCATTAGTGTTTCTTGGGGCACTTAAACATCTCTGGGTAAATTCTCCTTAGGAATTTTTGTATTTACAACACTCACGCGTGCACACACCATAATAACTGACCTTTGCAATGTTATTTCAAACCCTGATTTTGGTTGTGCCTCAATACTAGATCCTGTTTATTTGTTTGTCCATTGAAATAAACAGACAGGATTTTGTTTTTTGAAATAGAAGACTATCCTACAGCAATGGCAAGCCACCTCTAAGCATTCACAGGGTTTTTGTGGGAAGTTTCTTCACAGGGTGGTTGCCATTGCCACCCTCTGAGGCTGAGAGAGTGTGACTACCCAAAGTCTCTGGGTTTCATGGCTGAGCTGGGATTCAGACTCTGATCTCCAGAGTTAGGGATGCCATAACCCGGCGGCCCCCGTGACAATCACGCTTTTGGGGACCCCTCACGGTCACGGCCCGGTTTGGGGGCCCCCCACGCCTTGTTCCCGGTTCGGGGTCCGCTCCTCCGCACACGGCTGTGCGCCACTCTCCCCACCTGGCACACTGGCGTAGCCTAGAGAGCAGCTCTTTAAAACATCTGCCACTCAGAGCTATTATATACCAAGTGAGCCCACTTGGTATATATACCCTCAGGAAGCCTTACTTTCCAGGTTACAGTGAGCAAAGAAAAAAAGGCCATCAATCGTTCATGTTTCACTGGGAGTTTAATTGCCTCATCTTTTAAATGTAAACCGCATCAGTATTCTTGTAATTCTTTATCATAGTACAGTGGTGCCTCGGGTTACGAATTTAATTCGTTCCGCGGCCGCTTTCGTAACCCGAAAAGCCTTCGCAAGCCGAAATGCCATAGGCGCTAATGGAGAAAAGCCGCGTTTCGTGCGAAAAAGCGCCGAAAAGCACCAAAAAAATTTTTCGTAACCCGAAAAAACATTCGTAACCCGGAACAGTTATTTCCTATGGGATTTTTTCGTATCCCGGAAATTTCGTAACCTGGGTATTTCGTATCCCGGGGTACCACTGTATCGTTTTTGAGGCCCTAAATACCTTTAATTGTAATATGCAAATTTATCCCGAAGCTGACCAATGGGAAAGAAGCAATCAGCCCTCCACTTGGGTTGGTTTTCAATGGCTTGGTAAAGGAAGAGCTTTTGCCTTGCTTGTAAATAGGAAGGGCTTTGGGGTAGCAAAGGCTGCAGAAATAGTTTGACTCCCCCCTTAAACATCCATGGCTCAGTGCTATAGGATTCTGGGAAGTGTAGTTTCTTGTGGCACCAGAGCTCTTTTGACAAAAGGAGCCTGAATAATCCACAGAGGAGGCGTTGCCTGGGGGCTGCGGTGGAAGAGAGGAGGCTGCTCCGGATGGTCCTGGCACTTCCCTTGGCTCCCTCCCTCCCTCCCTCCGCCTCCTCCTCCTCCTCCTCTCGGAGCAGCCCCACAGCCAAGCTCAGTCACACTCCCAGGCTTTTCTCTTCCCCCCCCCCCTCTGCACTTTGAGACCCCTTTAACTGCCAAAGCTCAATGCTCTGGAATTCTGGTGTCTGAGGCATTTGGTCTTCTCTGTCAGAGAGCTCTGGTGCCACAATAGACTACAATTCCCAGGATTCCCCCGCACTGAGCAGTCTCAAACTGGACCATTTCCTCAGTGTGGATGCACCTGGGGAGGAATTCTGGGCACTGCAGTTCAACTAAGTTTGGAGAGTTATGGGACTCCCTGTCAGAGATAGCTCTGGGGCCACAATGTACTACAATTCCCAGCATTCCCCAGCACTAACCCAGGACAGTTAAGTCACTCTCAAACTGGATTCTTTCCTCAGTGTGGATGCAGCTTTGGTGAGGAACTCTGGGCATTTCAGTCCAGCATTGTTTTATTTCTGCAGTGCATTTTGGATTAGAGACAAGGTGACCAGGCATCCTCCTCCTTTTCCAGGACATGTCCTCTTCTGTCACATTTCAAAATGTCCTCCATTTGGATCATGGCTAAGAAGCATGGATTTATAATTACATGGGTGTTTTTAGCTTTTATTTTTGGCCATGTCCTACATTTTTTTGCTTGGGTGCCCTACATTTTGGGGTGAGGGCATTGGTCACCTTGGTCAGATAGCTTTCCAGGGGTTTAACTGCCATTCTGCTGTGGTGCTGGAACAGACCACCATTCCCAGAATTCCATAGCATTCAGCTGAGGCAGTTAAAGTGGTCTCAAACCAGATGATTTCTCCAGTGTAGATGCAGCCCAAGCCTTTTGCCTCTCTTATGTCTGAGATTTCAAAGCCCAGCCCTGGCACCACAACAAACTACAAATCCCAGGATTCCATAGGATGGAGTGATGAGAGTGAAAGCAGTGTGCAGCAGCCTAAGTTTGCTTAATGCAGTTCTTAACATGGTGCACCTCTTGCCTACAGAGTCTCCCAGGCCCCAGCGGGGCCCTAGAGTCCTCGAGGGGCTTGGGAGAGGCTGTCTCCCAGGCCCAGCGAGGCCTTGGAGAAGGTTTAAAAATGTAGGACTTTTTTTTTTTTTTTTTTTTTTTTTGGTTAATTTCCTGGCCAGGAAATTTTTTAAAAAATGTCCTACATTTTAAGCCTTGTCCTACATTTTTTCCCAGTTTTGAGGTCCCCCGGGATGGCAACCCTATCCAGAGTCAAAGTCCAACACTCAAACCTCTGCACCATGCTGGCTAAAGATTTTGACTAACTTTGTACCAGAACAGTTTTTTTTCTTTTTCATATTTTATATTTTATTATATCAGTCCTTTATGATTACACTTAATTGAATGAAAAGGTAACAACAGAAGTTCAAATGTTATTCAGCAAGGAGAACAAGAGAGAACTACCACAAAACTACTTGTGAGCTCTACTATCAGAAGAAAACAGCTAGTTGTCCTATTTAAATTCATCTGGTAGATAACTAGGACAATAGATCATGCCAAAGGTTACTATGAGTTACAGGAGGAGTGATAAATAATATTGTTGCTATTGGAATATCCAGATAAAATGCCACCAAAGTGTCATTAAACAAGTTGTTTATCTGTTCATTTCTATACTTTTTGACTTGGGCAGTGATTCTAGGCTGCATCCATAGGAGTGTAGTATCTAGATCAAGGGACATAACAGGACCAATCTATTTTGCTTTGGTCAGGCCTCACCTGGAATACTGTGTCCAGTTCTAGGTCCTAACAGTAAGAGCTGATCAACAGTGGAAGATGCTGCCGCGGAGAGTAGCGAAATCTCTTTCTTTGGAAGTTTTTAGAGGATGGATGGCCATCTGTCGGGACGATTATTTAAACTAATTTTATTATATGCCACCGTGAGATCTTACAATACAGAGTGCAATCTAAATATTTAAATAAAGAAATAAGCAGTATGATCTGTTCAGTGAGTTGATCTTTACCTCTCTCTCTCTTTTGTTTTGCAGGACGATGTTGCCAATGCAGACCCTTCTGAGGAAACCTTGAAAGAAGAGGTTGAGCCACCTGAGCAAGTTGATGCTGGGAATACTGTAACCAGCACTTTAACTGTACAGGAATATTTTGCACGGCGCATGGCAAAACGCAAGAAAGCCCAATGTGGGCAAGACCTCAGGTCGGCTGATCCTCCTCCAGCAATAGCTGAAGAGTTGGCATGTTTGGAAACCCAGCGAAAGAAAAGAAAGAAAGAGAAAGAGGTTGGGCCTGAGAATGAGAGCAGAAACGCAAAGACAGTAAGCCCTGTGATTCTTGGTTCAAGTGGGGAAGAAGAGGCTGAACTGGATACCCAGAAGGAGAAGAGAAAGAAGAGGAAAAAATCTAAGCACCTGAGTGTTGTTAGCAGTCTTATTTGCAACAGGTCGCAACATGCCATCCCAGAGAAAGGGCTGTGTTATGTAGAGGCATCTGATGCAGAGGACAGTGACTTAAGAGAACAGCAGTCAAAGAAAAAGAAAAAACACAAAAAGCTAAGAAAAGGAGAGGTGGAAAGAGCCAAGCCCAACAAGAAGAAAGATTCTAGTTAATGCATCTCTGCAGACTTCTCAAACAGAATTAGTCAACCTGCTTTTTGTACAGACATGCTACGGTTGTACACATTAGCCAAGTGTCCAATATAAAGGATGTTTTTGGAAACGGTCATACTCTGCAGTTTGCAACCAATTCCCTCCTCTTAGCACAGTCATCCACTCTTTGTAAGACAATTAAAACTTATACTGTGTCTTATACTGTGCATTCCTTGTCAGTTTGCCACTGTCACACCTCTTATCTTGCAGGTGGTCCCGCATCCCATTTAAACCCTTCATGACAGAACAGGACAGTAAATAAAGCAATTGATAGGAGAACACCAGTGCCTTAAAATCATTTCTGTGTGTTGAATGAAAAGTGATGAAGTAGCCCTTGTGGTCTCTTCCATCTCTACAATTCTATGATCCTAGGTGGAGGTGTTTTTAATTATATTTTTCTTTTAATATTGTAAAGCCACTCTGAGTCCCAGTTCGGGGGAAAGAATGGGATACTATTACTACTAATAATAATAATAATAATAATAATAATAATAATAATAATAATTGTGCCCAGGTTAGAGACGGACAAATCTAGGAATTTTTTGAGATAGTAGGATGGGTCCTACATAAAATATCCTCTCCTCTCTTATCAGGACCTGCTCACAGTAACAGAAAGCAACTTTTTGGACTACAGCTCCCAGAATCCCTAGCTAGCATGGTCAGTGGAGGATTCTGGGAGCTGTAGTCCAAAAGTGTAGGAAACATCCACAGCCATACTTGAATTTATCTGCCAGTGGTAAAAAAAAAAACAGCAGCACACCTAGCAGTGGCAATCATCTGGTTCTACAAACCATTCAGATTTCCCACAATCCCCTGGAGCAACATTACACCAAGAAATTGTGGGATATTAAAATAATAGGATTTATTTATATACCGCCCAATCACTGGGAATCCGAAGGTTTACAACAGGGGATAATAGACGGTTCCCTGCCCTCAGGCTTACAATCTAAAAGACAAGACACAAAAGGAGAAGGGAATGGTGGGGGGGAGGGAATCAGGTCCAGCAGTTCTCTCCTTTTGAGGCCCAGACCAAGGCAGATGGACCAGAGGGAGGGCTCATCTTCTTCCAGGAAGGCCTGGAAGAAATGGAGGCTGTACTGCTTGGAGTGTGTGCATGTGCGTGCCTTCAAGTTGCCTGTCAATTTATGGTAACCCTGGTCCAAAGCACACAGAAATAATCCAGTTTAAGACTGCTTTAACAGCCCCGGCTCAATGCTAGGGAATTCTGGAAACTAGTTTTGTGAAACATTTAGCCTTCTCTGTCAGAGAGCTCTGGTGCCACGATAAACTACAATTCCCAGGTTTCCCTAGCACTGAGCAGTTTCAAACCAGTTATTTCTGCAATGTGTTTTGTACCCCTATGAATATTCCTATGCGTTTTCCTTGGTGGTCTCCCATCCAAGTACTTACCAGGGCTGACCTTGCTTAGCTTCCAGTGATCAGATGGGTTCTGGTGCCTTTAGAATATTTAGACCTAGAGCTCTAAGCCAGAAGATTTTTTTTTAATGGATGGAGTGGGTAGGTTCTCTAGCAGCTACTGCAGCATGCTAGGTGTTAATGCTGGCCTTGAGATGGTCTAGATCAGTGGTCTTCAAACTGTGCCCTTTAAGAGATTTTGGACTTCAGCTCCCAGAAGCCTCAACCCTGTTGGCCAATAGTCTGAGATTCTGGGAGTTGAAGTCCAAAATCTCTTAAAGGGCACAGTTTGGGGACCACTGGTGTAGACTGTAGGCCAGTGGTTCCCAGCCTTTGGTCCTCCAGATGATTTGGATTTCAACTTGACAAGTTGAAGGACCAAAGTTTGGCAACCACTGGTCTAGACCATCTAGACCAGTGATTCCCCATGTTTTGCCCTCCAGATGTTTTGGACTTTCTTTTCCAGAATCCACGACCATTGGCCAAACTGGCTGTTGCTTCTGGGAGCTGAAGTCCAAAACACCTGGAAGACCAAAGTTTGGAAACTTCTGTTCTAGAACATCTGAGAGCCAAGCATCTAGATCCTCAAACAGTGGCTCTTTCTTAATCTTTGGTCCTGCAGATATTTTGAACTTAATCCTCCAGACGACTGAGCCAGTATGGCCCGTTGTCAGGGATTGTGGGAGTTGAAATCCAAACCAACAGGAGGGCCACCATGTTTCAGAATTACTGACCTTCACCCTTCAGTTCTGAGATCTGTACGTTTCATTTCACCTCCTTGCAACCTCCCACTGGCATTTTCTCTTAAATATGAAACTTTAGAGCCAGTGCGGAGGTAGTGGTTCTAGTGCTGGATTCTAGGAGACCAGGGTTCGAATCCTTGCTTAGTCATGGAAACCCACTAGGTGAGCTTGGGCAAGTCAAGCTCAACCTCAAAGGAAGGCAATGGCAAACCCCCTCTAAACAAATCTTGCCAAGAAAACCCTTAAGTTTGCCTTAAAGTTGCCATATGTTGGAAATGACTCCAAGGCTCACAACAGCAATAACTACAAAAGAAACATTAGGTTATAACTTTTTAAGTGTTTTTTCCTGCTGTCATAAGGACTCTAGGGGTGCATCTACACTGTAGAAATAATACAACTTGTTTGTTTATGTAACTCCATCCTAGGGAATCCTGGGATTTGTGTTTTCACAAGGTCTTTAGGCTTCTCTGTTGATATGGCATAGTGGTTTGAGTGTTGGACTATGACTCTGGACACCAGGGTTCGAATCCCTACTCGGCCATAAAACCCACTGGGTCACCTTGGGCAAGTCACACACTCTCAACCTCAGAGGAAGGCAATAGCAATACACTCACAATGAACAAATCTTGCCAGAAAAACTCTATGATAGGTTCACCTTAGAAATGCCAAAAGTCGGAAATGATTTGAGTGCACACACCCCCACCACACACCAAAGAGCGCTGGTGTCTCACAAAGCTACAAATCCCAGGATTCTGCACGAAGGAGCCATGGGAGTTAAAGTGGTATCAAACTGCATTATTTCTACAGTGTAGATGCACTGGTGATGGAAATGATTATACACCATTCCTCCAAAGCGTGCATGTGTGAACCCCAAAGAAATAATAACGGCAGGGATTTGGGGCTGGGGGCATGCTCCTATTAATCTGTGGTTTGTAATATCTGCATTCCTGACATTTGCTGGCACACTTCAAAAGCGCCTGGCCAGGCAGGCGGAGAATTGCTCTCAGCCTTGATGACTCCTTTGTGATGGGTGTTTTTGGTGACGGTGGGTTTCATTCACCTTTGCAGCCTTCTGAAAAATGAACTGAAAGGACTGGAGGCTTATTAAATGAAAGAGAAGGGTGTGTGTGGTTAATTCCTTTTTTCCCCTTTGCCCTGCCCTGTCTGCGCTTTGATCTGGCTGTAGTAACTGCGAAGTTTAACACGCAAAGTGTGGTTATTTGCACAAAGGAAAGTTCCAATCTCGGTGGAAAATCAGGCGCAAGACCGAGAAAGTCAACAGATTAAGAAAAGGATAGGGGTATAATAAACCTGTTTACTGGCTTTGGAAAAAAGATGGGAAGATCATCTGAATTGTAAATCCCTACAGACGCATTGGTACAGGATGCTCTTCTGCTTTGATACATAAACTCTTAGGTTGCATGCCACCTTCTCCCAAGCAGCCAAAATGGCACATTTGCTGTCCTTGGTCTCGAATGACTTAGGACGGTTAGGACTCATACGATAGCCCTTGTTTGTAGAGACTGAGATTTGGGAGGTCAAGATTTTAGTCTTCCTTGAGCCATGACTGTGAACTTTCCCACTTTGCTGCTACAACAACCCTTTAAAGTTGGATACTGCTTTTTGGCAGCAGTGTTGCATGCATGATGTAGCTGCTACACCTGCCTGAAGTATTGGTAAAGGAAAATACATGAAGCTGAGAAGGACCAGATATTGCTGGAGGCCCAGGCTTGAGTGGGCAGCTCACCCTCTTGCTTTCTCTCTCTCAACTGGAACCCAGTTGTGGCTTTCCACTGACATAAATTAAAAATGGTTGTGCTTTCTTGGAAGGTTGCACCTGTGGGATCCTAGACAAGGTTGCACATTCACCTTGTGACATTCATGTTAAATGGATGGGTAAGTGGTGTCTAGGATGGTGCCACTCAAAATGGTGGTCCATGGACTCACGCTGGTCCTCAAGCCCTTGGTTGCTCATCCCAGCTGAGTTTCCAGGAAAGAAGGGTCCTACTTAGACCTTCTAGATCTAGCTCTTTTTCACACATATTGCTATCAAGTTAGGAGTCATCGATCTTGTACTCTCAGAGCTAAGCTTACCAAAAAAACACTGTGATAGGTTCTTCTTAAGGTTGCCATAAGAGGCCATGCATTCATTGCAGAACTGTTGGGTCTTCAATTTATCCTTATACTGTTGACCCTCCACATTTGCAGCCTTGACTTTTGCAGATCTGATTATTTGCTGCTTTGATTAATATGTTCTCTCTAGGAATCTCCAGGTCCTCCAGTGCAATTCTGCCAGACGTTAACAATAGAGTTGCACTTGAGAACCTAGACATTCCTAGAGAAAACACTTCTAGGCATTTGTAGGTCCTCCAGCATGATTCTCTGATCACCTTCTGACAAATGTTGATCACAGAGGCGCGTTACAGACCGCCAAAAAGTACGCGATCTACATGTACTAGGGTTAGGAAGGGGCGTGCTAGGGTTAGGAAGGGTCTTACCTTCCTAACAGCCCCCAATCCTAGCATGCGCGGAGCGCATACTAAATGGAGGCGCCCGTCCACACGGGGGCTGCTATCTTGATGTCTCAAACGCACAGCGTCCGGACATTGTGTGGCAGAAGCAATGCCGCGAGTGTGCGACTAGCGCCTTGCGGTGCCACTTCTGGGGGCCAAGAAGAAGCGCCATTTCGGCGTTTCTTTTTAGCTGTGCTGGGAAGCCTTGTGGTCCGGCCACTGGGGCTTCTCGGTGCAGCTAATGACGGCGGCGGCAGACAGCCCACTTTGGGGAGGTCTGAAACATGCCAGAGTTGCACTAGAGGACCTGGAGATTCCCAGAGAGGTGTTCTCTTAGGTAAAAAGAATAGTGGATTTTTTTTTAATTTGTGCTTTCTCCACATTCATGGGGGGGTCCTTCACCCCTAACCCCAGCAGATGTGGAGGGACCACTGTATTACTGTTAGAAAGTGACATCTGGAAGAAATCTTCTGCAAAGCTATCTCCACTAGTTGGGAAAGTTACTTTTTGAACTGCAATGCCCAGAACCACCATAGCCATGCTGTCTAGGTTGTTCAGAGAGATGTAGTCCAGAGAGGTTATCCCCCATCCCCCAAGATCTAGTTAACCATGGTTTTGGACCATGTATGCAAATTAATCTTATTTCCAGTGATTCTATGTGCTTTAGCTGTGGATTTCTGCATCAACAATGGTTAGACCTCACCTTGGTACTGCCTTTTCCGTAGCAGTGGGCTTGCATGCTTCTGGGAGGCGATATTGATGCATTACTGCTGGTGGGGTTCTCTTTCATTAGACAGGCTTTTGTTAGAATCTTGCAATTGGAAGAGACCCCCCCCCAGAGGAATCCATTCCAATCCCATTCTGCCATCAAAGCACTCCTGACAGAGAGTATCCATGGAACACTCCTTGAGCAACCAACCGTACAGAGAAAATAGGCCTGGTTGACCCTGACATTACTATCTACTGAGTACACATGAGGATCGTATACAGTTCTTTCATGGCTACCTTTCCAAATCTTTGATTTCTTCTGATGGCTTGACTACTGTCTCCATTTCGATTTCTGGCTGAACCAAGGTATAGAAAGCCTTTGGCTGTTTTCACATCTTTGTCGACCACTCTAATTAATAATAATTAATAATAATTTGTTTTATTTATATACTGCTATTCCAAAGATCATAGCGGTGAACAGCAAGTAAGCTAATTAGCAAGTAAGCTAATTTGCCCCCAACAGTCTGGGTACTTATTTTAGTGACCTCGGAAGGATGCAAGCCTGAGTCGAGCTTGGGCCCTTTTGCTGGTCTTGAACTCGCAACCTTGTGGTTTTGAGTGAATGGCTGCAGTACAGGCATTTAAACACTGCGCCACCAGGGCTCCTCTAAAGCCATGTCAGCCATCTGTGTCCTAACTTATATGTATCTGTATGTGCCTTCAAGTCACCAGCTGACTTATAGTGTCCCCATGAATTTCACAAGGTTTTCTTAGGCAAGGAATCCTCAGAGGTGGGTTGTTGTTTTTTTGTCAATTCCTTCTGAAATATAGCCTACAGCACCTGGCCTTTGTTGGTGGTTTCCCATCCCCAAATCTAGGCCTTAGCTTTAAGATCAGACACAACTTGGTGCCTTTAAGGTTGCTGTAAGTCAGAAATGGCTTGAAGGCACATGACAATAAAGCCCCATTCAGGCAGTTATTCAAGATTACTCTACACCTAATGATTATTTTCCATATCAAAGGGGAGGCTCTTACATCGAGAGCCATACAAATTTCCACATGCAGAGTTGCACAGTAATTGAGCAAGCCAGCCTTTGGGTGGAAGAGAATGGTTGTGCAACAGAAGCCAGACACTCCATTTGCACCTGAATCTACCGGTGAATCCATATACGCATCTATGCGCATCTATGCCCAATGGGACTGCAAGTGCAACTTTGCAAAGGCAAATAAGATGCAGATGTTCCACACATAGACAAGAAATGTCCATCTTCTTTAGTGATGGAAGTCGTAGGTCACCAAAAGGACTCCAGCCAAAATCTTTATATCTGCACCTCATCTACCCGGCTGTTTTTTAAGTATCTAAAGCACTCTGACAGAGAGGAGGGTGCAGATCTGTTCTCTGAGGATCAAGTCTAATGGCTTTATGTTATCTCTTAGTCTTCAAGCTACACATCCCCAGCTCCATAAACCACTCCTCAGAGGCCTTGGTGGTTTCCAGACCTTTCATCATTTTGGTTGCCCTCCTTTGGATACGCTGCAGCTTGTCAATATCCCTCTTAAATTGTGGTGCCCAGGCATAATATTCCCAGTGAGGCCCAACCAAAGCAGAATAAGTGCCAGTTCTATGCCATCTGGAGGGCCTTATGAGTCCCATCCCAGCATACATGCTCCCAGACCTATTTAATATTTGCAGTAACCCTCAGAGAAAGCAGAGAGAGAGAGCGCACTAGGGAGAGGAAGAGATTGATGAAGCCCATCTATTGAGCTTGCCCCCACTTCTATTGATGCAGCCTAGAATTGCATTGGCCTTTTTAGCTGATGCATCACAATAGTGTGATGTGGCAACTAAAAAGGCCAATCTGATTCTAGGCTGCATCAATAGAAGTACTGTGTCTAGATCAAGGGGAGTAGTGGCCCTATATTCTGCTTTGGGTCAGGCTCCACCTGGAATATTGTGTCCAGTTCTGGGCACCACATTTCAAAATCTTGACAAGATGGAGTATGTCCAGAGCAAGGTCACCAAAATGATGAAGGGTCTGGAAACCATTTGTTATGAGGAGAGACGTAAGAGAGCTGGGTATGTTTAACCTGGAGAAGAGATGGTTAAGAGGTGATATGACTGCCCTGTTTAAATATTTGAAGGGATGTCATATTGAGGAGGGAGCAAGCTTTTTTTCTGCTGCTCCAGAGAACAGGACCCAATAGAGCAATGGATGCAGGCTACAGGAAAAGAGATTCCACTTAAACATTAACTTCTGGACAATAGAAGCTGTTCAAAAGTGGGAGACGCTGCCTCAGAGTCTGCTGGAGTCTCCTTTGGGGTTTTTCAAACAAAAGCTGGATGGCCATCTGTTGAGGGGGCTTTGACTGTGAATTCCTGCATGGCAGGGGCTTGGACTGGATGGCCCTGTGGTTTCTTCCAGCTCTATGATTCTGTGTTGTGGTTAACTGCCATCAAGTCAGCTTTGGCTTCTGGTGACCCACTGTGTGAAAGTGCTCCCTCTCCTCCCCTATGATCCTTGCTACAGGGAGCAGCCAGTGTAGTGCTTTGAGCATCGGACTAGGAACCTAGGAGACCAGGGAAAGATCCATCTTGGGGTTACCATAATGCTGAAGACTTAAGCCTACTCCTAGAATCATAGAAGCATCTAGTGCGACACCACTTGAACTGCCCTGGTTCAGTGCTATGGGATTCTGGGAATGGCAGTTGGCTGTGATGCCCTGCGGATGAGGCACCGGAGGAGCCAGAGGCCATTCCACTCACAACAGCAAAACTGGGGTCTCATCGGAGGCTGCCCTGGCAGTTAGCGTGGAACCAGGGGAGGTGGATGAGAACAAGCCTCTGGAGTTCGAGGGCAGGAATCAGGGAGGGAATGGAGGATGAGGAGGATGCAGGTCGAGTCTCCCTTCTCTGGAAGGCCAGCATCTGAAATGCTCCAAAAGTCCAAACTTTGTTGATGGGCGGCTGGATGGTTCAAGATATGCCTTATGAACATAGATGCAAATACAGGCATTCCAACATGTCCCCAAATCTAAAATATTTCTCATCCCAGGTATTTTGGAGAAAGGAGACTCAACCTGTAGTACTAGTACTAGTAGTAGTAGTAGTAGTAGTAGTAACAATCCTCTGTGCCAAAACAGCCCTTTTGAGGCTGCTAGCATGTGTCTGAGAAGAAACTGAAGGCTGCCACTCAGGGTGAATTCTGACTTTTCAAAGCCGGTTTGCCTTGGCCAACTCTCCCTAGTTCCCCCTTCCTCCAGGCGCAAGAGAGAGAGCCCCCTCTTTCCCCCTCTAGAGCCCTGAGGGAGAAGGCACTCTGCACTTGCTCAGGAGCACTGCCGCCACCTCAGGCTCCGAGAGAGAGAGAGAGAGAGGAGAGCGAGGCGCCTGGGAGCTGCAGCAGCGCTGACTCCTCTCCTTCTCCTTCTCTTCGTCTGTGGCTCAGGAGAAAAGAAGAAGGAAGAAGAGGAGGAGGAAGAAGGTGATGGTGATGAAAACAAGAGGAAAAGGAGGAAGATGATGAAGATGATGATGAAGAAGAAGAAGAGGAAGGTGTTGAGGGAGGAGGAGGAGGAGGGCGGGCGGAGGGGCGTTGTCCGGGGCCCTCCCTCCCTCTCTCTCTCTCTCTCTCTCTCTCTTCGGAGAGGGAGGAGGAGGTGATAAAGGCCGGGGCTCCTGGGGAGCGTGGCCGAGAGTCCGAGGCGCCGCTGGAGCGGAGGAGGAGGAGGAGGGCCTGGGTTCGAGTGCTGCCGGCTGCTTCTCGGGCGCAGGATGGCGGCTGCGGGGCTGCGGGGCCCCTTGCCCTGGGAGCCCCTTGGCCTGGCCGCCCTGCCGCCCTCGGCCCCGGCGGGGCTCCCGGCTGCTCCCGCTGCTTCGGCCTCGGAGAAAGGCGGCGCGGCGGCGGAGGGCCGGATCCGGAGGCCGATGAACGCCTTCATGGTCTGGGCCAAGGACGAGAGGAAGCGCCTGGCCCTCCAGAACCCGGACCTCCACAACGCCGAGCTCAGCAAGATGCTCGGTACGCAGCCCCGCTCCCCTTCCCCTTCTCTCTCTCCCTCTCTCTCAACTTTCTTCTTCTTGACTCCACTTTCTCCTTCTCTTTCTTCTCCTCCTCTTCCTCCTCCTTCCCAACTTTCCTGCACTTTGTCCTTCTCCTTCTCTTCCTTCCTTTTCTCTTTTCTCCTTCTCCTTTTTCTCTTCCTTCGCCTCCTCCTCCTTCTTCCCTACTTTATCCTTCATTCCCCCATTTTCTCCCTTTTTCTTCTCTGCCTTCTTTCGGAAACTTCTCTTCCAGACATTTCTATCTATCTATCCATCCATCCATCCATCCATCTATCTCCCTCTCTCTGGAGGAGAAGAGTTTCCAAAAGAAGGCAATGAGGACAAAGTCTCTCTCCGACGGAACTGATCTCTTCCTCTTTTTTGAGACTCTCGCTTTCAGGGATTGTCTGTCTGTCTGTCTGTCTGTCTGTCTGTCTGTCTGTCTGTCTGTCTATCTATCTATCTATCTATCTATCTATCTATCTATCTATCTATCTATCCCCTGAATGGGATAACCTGAGAAAAGAGGACGAAAGGAGAGGCTCCCTTCTTTCGGAAATCCTCCTCCTCCAGAGACAGAGAGAGTTACATAGATAAATGGATACCTAGATTTTATTTTATAACTTAGTATCTCATAAAATAACTTAGTATCTTATTCATATGTCTCTCTCTCTCTCTCTCTCTCTCTCTCTCTCTATATATATATATATATATATACATACACACACACACATATATATATACATATATATATATATATATATACACATATATGAGATATACAGTATATATATAGCATGTGTATATATAAACGGATGATGTTTCCTTGCAACACTATATGTACCTTATTCATTCCTTATTCATATACTGTATATATATATATATATATATATATATATATATGAGATACGCAGTATATTGTATATGTGTGTGTGTATGAATGTGAGAGATATATATATACATAGTATGTGTGTTTGTGTGTATATATATATATATATATGAATGAGATACTAAGTTGCGTGGAAAAGGAGAATATTTGTGTGTGTGTGTGTGTGTGTGTGTACACACATGAGATGCTGGAGAAGGGGAATGTAAGTGTGTGTGTGTATGCATACACACACACACACACACACACACATATATATATATATATACTTACACACACCCATATGAGATACTAGTTGCGTGGAAAAGGGAAATACTGTATATATGTCTAGGATATACTAAGTTGCGCTGAGAAGAAGGGGAACACACACACACACATATATATATATCTCCACTTCTTTTTCCTTGCAACTTAATCTCTCTTTGGAAGGACTGATTTCTTCCTCTTTTTGGAGATTGTCGAATGGAAAGCAGTAGGAAAGAGGCCCACTGCTTCTATTATGATCACTATCATCATCACCATGCAATTATTATTATTATTATTATTATTATTATTATTGTTATCCCACCTTTTCAAACTGGGAGTCAAAGCGGCTTTGCTTTTGGTTCCTGGTGAGCCCCTTTTCTCCTCGCGAGGAAAGGATCCCTTCTTCCTCGGCTCCTCTTGGGACTGGGATTGAAAAGGATCCGTTCCCCCAAAACGAATCGATCCCGGTTGATCCTCTGAGCCTGCCTTGCCAAGCGAAGGAGGCTTTCATTTCCACGGAACCCTGTTCCAATAACGGAAGACCCGGCATCGATGCCTAAAAATGGACCAGGGTTATTTCTGGAGGGATACATCCTCCCTCCGGGTTTTCCTTCCCAAAGGGCCATGTTTCCTCTCCTGATTCCTTTGGTGGATTGGGACCATTCTTTCATTCCTCGTTATTTTAGGATCAGCCTGGAGGGGGGAAATGTGAATTTTCATCTGCTCATGTGGCGCATATATATATATATATATATATATATATATATATATATATATATATATA
>NC_056522.1:6359592-6362093 GCF_019175285.1 Sceloporus undulatus | reverse complement strand
AAGATTTGCTGCAACAAAGAGGAGGAAAGTAGTAAGAATCAATGGTTTGTTGGGTGATGGTTCCTTTCCTTTTCCTTTCTGGTTTCTTCCCTCTCTCCTTTGTCTCTTCATGATGAAGTCTTCTTCCAAATGAGCCACTTGGGTCCCTTCCTTTGAAAAATGCCTTTTAATAAACGATCATAGGTTTATTATGAATGTTTCGCAGATGGAAAGCATTTGCAGGACAGGATCAGGCCCCCAGGATAACAAAAACACCCGAAATGCCAAATCTGAGTGTAGCTTGGCATAAGTTTCAAGGATGAAGAGAGGAGCAGCTCAGAAATAAGAAAACAAAACCTTGCCAAGATTTAGACATTTGCAAGCGATTCCCCCGAAACCAAGAGCCAGGAAAGCAGTCAATTGCAAGAGAGGAGAGCTCCCTTTGCAGGTTCTTCTCTCTCTCGATTCCTGCATTTTTAAATAAAAACGATCGAAAACATTTGGAGATTATTATTTTTTTACAGCGCAAAGAAACATGCCTTAAAAGCAACTCTCTCTCTCTCTAAACTCAGCCCAGTTTCCAGCTTTTGAAAAGAAGAAGGGAAAAGGAACTCAATGGACAAAACGAAGAGACAAAAGCAGAACGAGGGACAAGACAGGAATCAACAGGAAAGGGCACATCTTCTGGGTTTGATTTTGGGGGAAATGAGCAAATGGGGTTTTTAAATCATGGGGAGTTTTAAGAAGTTTTAAAAGTGTGAGGAAATGGCATCCTCTGAACGTTTTCCTTTCCTCCCACAGCTCATGTTAATAATATCTATCATTTAATGATGATGATGATAATAATCATTCAACCCTGTTTTATCATCTTAGAAATGATAGCCAAAAAAGCATCCCTGCAATATATTATATATATATATATATATATATATATATATATATATATATATACACAATGCATCCATCCACATTGTAGAAATAATCCTGTTTGACACCATTTAATTGCCTTGGCTCCATGCTACGGGATTCCGGGGATGGCAGTTGCCACAATTGTAGGCACCACGACCGACTACAATTCCCAGAATTCCATAGCATGGAGCCATTGCCATTAAAGTGGTGTCAAACTGCAGCCAGTATTAATAAAAGCGGATTCCGCATCAGATGCAAAACCCATGGAAACTAAAATGATCCAGTAAGCAGGAAGCCGGCAGCATTTTAACATTTTCTCTCCGTTTGGAAAGTAGCTGCATCTTGTTTTACAAGGAATCTTACTTTTTAAAATAGGAAATCATTTGCCATTGGTTGCAGAAGAGACACCTTTATATCAGTCCATATACAGCAGTTTGCAAGGAAGTAATTTGAAATTGGTTGCACGAGAGTCACCTTATATATAGCACTTATATATAGGAGATATATATATATATATGTATATGTATATTGAGGCACCTTATATATAGCAGTCTATATATGTAGCAGTTCATAACCAACTCCAATTTCCATTTGGGAAGTAGCTTTGTGTTGGTCTTGTTTGCAAGAAATCTTACTTTTAAAATAGGAAAAGATTTGCAATTGATCAGTCTATATGTGGAAGTTTGTTGCAGTTGATCTTGTCTGCAAGGAAATAATTTGAAACTGGTTGCAAGAGAGGCACCATATATTGTTGTTGTTGTTGTTGTTGTTGTTGTTAGTCTCTATATAGCAGTTTATAACCAATCCCAGTTTCCATTTGGAAAGTAGCGCTGTGCTGCTGGTCTTGTTCGCAAGAAATCTTACTTTGAAAGATAGGAAACAATTCAAAATTGCTTGCAGGAGAGGCACCTGATATCAGGACCCAGATCGCAGTTGATCTTGTTTGCAAGGAAATAATTTTAAACTGATTTCAGCCTCTTGGCAGTTTATAGCCAACTCCAGTTTCTTTCTGGCATCATTTTAGTAAAGTACCCTTTTTATCTGCGGGCGCCTACTTAGGAGTAAACCCATTGGTTTCAATCAGGCTTACTCTTCTAGTGCATTTGGGATTTCAGCCCTGGTCATTTTAGCATCCTAAAATGGTTTCCCTTTGAAGCCAATGGCAGGGCAGATCAGGGCAGACCGCTTTTCAAAAGCATGATGGAGCCTTTGTCCATGGTCTTCTAAAGGGAATACGAGGGCATTGCAGTGGCCTCCAGGGCTGCATCCACACTGCCAACATAATAATCCACTTTAATTGCCAGGGCTCAGTGTCATGGAATCCTGGGAACTGCCATTTTGGCCTCCACAGCATTGAGCCTTGGCAGTTAAAGTGGTGTCAAACTGGATTATTTCTGCAGTGTGGATGCAGGTTTGCAAAATCCTCATTAAAATGAGTAAGAATTCTGACCCCTCAAAGGAAATATTCTTTCAGTCCCCAAATTTCCAGCATTGCAGGGCGAGGCACTGAAAACCACCCAGATCTCTAAATTTGGTTAGCTGCTTTGATTCCCTATATTGATATCATCATCATCATCATCATCATCATCATCATCATCATCATCATCATCATC
>NC_056522.1:6354632-6359582 GCF_019175285.1 Sceloporus undulatus | reverse complement strand
TCTCCTGTTTGCTGCCTTCATATTCCCTTGGGAACTGAGCCTGTCCCTTTGCTTTGGATGCCTACACTGTATGTTTAAATGTTCAGGTGAAGCTGTAAGGGACTAAGTGCAAGGATGAACATTTGGGGGCTGCAGGGAAATTTTATGGAGGAGCAGAATCCTCAATTTGGCATCTTTTTGGTTTGCTTTTGTTTTAATCATTGAGAAAGATTTTGCTTTAAAAAAACCTGAAGTTTTTAGCAATGTTCTCACAAAACTTTAATAGTCGTGAATTATGTTGTCAGTCGTGCAACTTGTATGGCAATAACTTGGTAATAAATCCTATTGATTTAAGGGTTTCTTTTTACTCCAGACTAAAGCATTGGGTAGTGGTTTGAGCAATGGACTACAGCTCTGGAGACCAGGGTTCATATCCCAGTTTGGCCAGTTTGGAAACCCACTGGGGGACCTTGGGCAACAAGCCACACTCTCTCAGCCTCAGAGGATGGCAACGGCAAAGCCCCTCCGAACAAATCCTGCCAAGAAAAGCCTATGATAGGGTCACCATAAGCCAGAAATGACTTGAAGGCATGCAACGCACACCAAGTATATTGTATGAGCCTCCAGAGATAAAGAAGTACATGAAGAAAGGAGCAGGGATCTATTAAGTTTACAAGGAAACTCTGGAGAGTTGGGGATTTGCTGTCCATCACACATATTCTGCACAGTGTCCTCAATTTAAGCTTTACTTATTTGTCTCTATTATTATTGTTATTGTTATTATTATTATTATTATTATTATTATTCACAAACCTTTTCCCACAACCAAAAATCTAGGAGGGAAAAGCATACAAAAACATTAGTGTTAAAAAGTAATTAAACCGTACTCTAGAATCAAAAATTAAATTTAAACAAAATCCCTTCAAAAGGAAGAAACGAAAAAACAGTTTCGCACTTTAAGAAAAGCCTCTTATAAGAATAAGGAGCCCTTGCTTTCAGTTGCAGGTAATATAAACATTTTAATAACTCTTGCTTTTCTTTTTTAAAATTCATTTTATCAGTAAACATGACATGAGACAACATAATTAATAAAATAAAACAGATACGCCAACATTTTAAAGGTTGTTTTCCAATTATTCCATCTACTAGCTTCCTTCAGTTCTCTCTTTTATAACTATGCTTAGTATTTATATATATTACTCTTACTGTCTTTTGTTCCTAATTTTACACCTTCTTGATTCTATTTTCAATAACTCAACCAATCTGAATTTCCTATATATATATATATATAAATCTTCTTCATTAATCTTTGAAACCAATAGCCAACATTTCTTCCCATGAGTTACTTAGATATGTCATTACCGGATCCCAATTTTCAACTAATCTTCCTCGACTTTTGTATTTCATTAAACAGGTCCATTTTTTAAATTCTGCCATCTGAAGCAATTTTATCCATTTTGATACATATTTGTCCCCAATTTCTGATCGTTTTGGTTCCCTTTTTCTGCAGCTTTCAAAACACAGCCCTGTTTGTGCAACTGGGGCTGTACAATACAATTTGGATTGGTGTATTTTATGTATCCATGTACCATGCATCCCAAGTCATTATCAGTCTGGAAGTTTTGTTTTCTGTTCCTTGCATAGATCTCTGCCTTTGTCCCGGTTGCTGCCCATTCAAGTGGATGTGACCCCTGAGTTCTCCATAATAATGACCCACATCTCTTTCCTCTTGCGTTGCAACCACTTCAAACCTACATAAGTAGTTAGTATTTTTAGGTTTTGGTCCCAGTACGCATCACTTTGCCATTCATTATATTGAATCCCAGTTGCCTTTTCTTCATGTTGGAAAGAGGTTTTTCTCAAGCTCCTCAAACAGTCGGCTCAGGGCAGCTCTCCATATCTGGAGTGTATGTTCTGCAAATTGGTGACTCGCTATTTATTCACTTCTCACTTGAGATCCTCCCTTGAGTAGGACTGGACCTACTCAAGGGAATGACCCCTGCGCCCCAAGAATGCAATTTGTAGCACTGTCTTTGCAATCCTTACTTCATTATTACAGTATTACAAACATTTTTATTAATGGGAAGTCGAAGGCTTTCATGGCCGGCATCCATAGTTTTTTGTGGGTTTTTTGGGCTATGTGGCCTTGTTCTAGAAGAGTTTCTTCCTGACATTTCGCCAGCATCTTTTTTTTGAGGGGGGGTGTACTTTTTTACTGTTGTCATCCCGCTTCGATCCAAAGGGAGAAGCAGGAAATACAAATAAATATTATTATTATTATTATCATCATCATCATCATCATCATCATCATCATCATCATCATCATCATCATCTGTGGCTGGCATCTTCAGAGAATGCTTGCCTGGAAAGGACTTGTGTGTGTGTGTGTGTGTGTGTATTGTGTGACCTATATATTGTGTGCAAATCACTCCTGCCTTCCCAGGTCACACAATATATATAGAGCCAAGTCCTTTCTAGGCAAGCATTCTCTGAAGATGCCAGCCATTAGATGCTGGCAAAACGTCAGGAAGAAACTCTTCTAGATCAGGGCCACATCACCTGAAAAACCCACCAAAAACTATTTTTATTAATATAAAACAATAGTGCAAAATACTAGTTGGTTGTTGTTGACTTATGGAGAACCTAAGGCAAACCTATAAAGGGTCTCCTTGGCAAGATTTCTTCAGAGGGGGTTTGCCATTGCCATCCTCTGTGGCTGAGACAGTATCACCCTCCCAAGGTCCCCCAGTGGGTTTCCATGGCCAAGACGGGACTTGAACCCTGGTCTCCAGAGTCCTAGCCCAATTAGGGTTGCCATAATTGTCCACTAAAACTGGGGGCAAAATGTAGGACAAAATCTAGACCAAACTGTAGGACACCTGCAGGACAAAACTCAGCCCAAAATGTGGGATATTTAAGAAAAATGGAGGGCCTTAAATAGCATAGAATTGCAGAATTGGGGGAGACCCCAAAGGCCATCCAATCCAATCCCATTCTTCCATGCAGGAATTCACAATCAAAGCCCCCGCAACACATGGCCATCCAACAGCTGTTTAAAAACTCTATCTACTTTTCACAGCAGAGTTTGGAAAAGTTACTTTTGGGGACTACAACACCCAGAATCCTCAACCAGCATGGCCCCTGGATGGGGATTTTGGATTACAGTCCCACCAAAGTCACCTCCCCAAGCTCTGAAAGGATTGCAGGTTAAAGCTCTCCAAAGGCAACAAGCTCTTAATTGTTCATTAAACTTTAATTAACTGCTAATTAAGTTGCTCCATATTGACTCATAAACTCATAAACATATTTTCCATGGCCAATGTGGGCGGGTGAAGCGTGTGCCTATTTCTTCCTGCTGTCTTTCATTGCTGGTCCCCATTTTTAAAAGTGTAAAGAATAAAAGCATTTTATTTTGAACATGGCAGCTAGGCCTAGCCCTCTGTTAGTATGCTATTTGCTAAATATTATAGATATGCATCACTGTCATGACCTCCAAGTCTGTTTATCTTGTACGTACATCACTGGTCATGATGTGTGTGGATTTTGGGAGTTGTAGTTCAAAAAACTGACTTCCCCAGGTTCTGGTTTCAACTGATTTTGAAAATTTATGTAGATTTTCAGGAATGTTGTGTATTGTTTCTTTCCGTATATTCAGTTTGTTATGGAATTTCTCATGCAGCTGTTACGTTCCATATCTACACATTAGTTTTTCTGTTATCACTTTCCTTGGAGTTAACTTTGAAATTATAGACTTAATTTTTGATTATAATTAGCCCTTGAGAAGGGGAGACTGTGAGACAGCAAAGACAGACGGAGCACAATGCACACTTACGACCTTTCATTATGAACATGTATTTTCAGGAAAGGGAGCTAGCATGCTATAGTGGTTTGAGCATTGGACTATGACTCTGAGCCCAGGGTTCGAATCTCCATGTAGACATGAAAACCCACTGGGGGATCTTGGGGAAGCGACACTGAATCAATGTTCCTACTATGTTTACCGCACTCGAATCTCTCCAAGGAATTTTAACCCAGTCTAGCATTCATACTGGCGCCGTTTTGCATCAACATGGCAGCACCTCATGGCCGCGAAGAATCTAAGTGATCTGGATCGATTGAGTATCGCATTTGCACTACCAAAGATTGGAATCGCTCCAGCCCT
This sequence comes from Sceloporus undulatus, assembly GCF_019175285.1. Classification (NCBI taxonomy): domain Eukaryota; kingdom Metazoa; phylum Chordata; class Lepidosauria; order Squamata; family Phrynosomatidae; genus Sceloporus; species Sceloporus undulatus. The sequence goes on along the minus strand of NC_056522.1, from coordinate 6,355,441 downwards.
TAAAAAATACGCAGTTACGTACCCGGTGCAAAATGCACCAGGTTAAGTGCGGTTTTCACTGGCCCCCTTGCAAACCACTCCGGGTTCATTCGAGACCAGTGTGAATATCGTGGAAATAAACCAGTTTCACACCGGGTTATTTCCATAGTGTGAATGGACTCTTAAAGTCAGAAAATACTTTTCATGTTAAAGGTAGGGTTACCAGAGTAAAAGCTAAAGAGGGCTCCTGTACTTTTAATGGATGTGCAGAAGAGGGAATTTGAGCTGGTCTTCACACAAGCAGCAACTCCTGCTGAAAATATTATGCTAACGTCCTAAACCTGGATATTAGAGCAGGAGTTGTTGCTTCTTTTCATGGAGGCAAAAGGTTTTGGGATGTTAAAGACATAGTGTCTTGCCCATGCTTCCCCTGCCAAAGGGAGTCAAGGAATAAATAGAACAAAGACTGTAAAAGAAAGCCATAAAACTCCACTTCTCTGTAGTAGCTATATTTTAAAAACTGCATCTCCCTTTCTTCAATGCAGCTGACAATACAAGTTAGAACAAAATGCACTTCAAACAATGGATAATACTAAAGTTTAAAAGCTAATGAATTAAACAAATCTTATTAAAAAGTATTGAAAACGACACAAAAAACTAATTGCTCAATATGATTAATATGTCATAGTATTTTAATCAGTCTTAATTATTATTATTATTAGACTTTATTAACTGTTCCAAACTGCAGTCAAGAAACCAGAAGAAGACTAGGGCTTGGAATATTATTATTATTATTATTATTATTATTATTATTATTATTATTATTATTA